>NC_056728.1:1070319359-1070346859 GCF_019279795.1 Protopterus annectens | reverse complement strand
CACACACACACACACATATTTTTAAACAAAATTGTGCTCTGTTTAACTAAGTGTAAGGACATGTGCAGTGGCATTTTTGGCTTGTTTGCACATTGCTAAGCAGTGCGCAAATGGGCAGTGCATAGCTTACATCGTACACTTAATGTTCCATAAACTGACTCCAATCCTCAGCTAGTCATACCTCCAGACTGGGATTATGAATTGATTAGAAACTCTCAAAGCTGTATCTACCTATATATTCAGGTCCATAAATAAATCTACAGTTTCAATCACTGTGTGCTGCATGTATTCACCATTCTATTTATATCTTCCAAATCTCATATGCTTGATTTGTGATGTATTTATCAGCTTATTATACTCCTGTGACCAAATGGTCAATTTAGTCAAGCTATTTAGCAGACATGCCCCATCTGTAACACATGTAATCAGTATACCCAATTTTAAGTCATCTGCATATAGACTGTAGAGCAACTCAAATGACATGGATAGGTTTACAGAGAAATCTGAACAAGTCTGGGCCAAGAACAGAGCCCTGTAGGACACCATGACTTTAACAAATTATTTCACTTGTCCAATTGCTGTATGGTACTTGCCATGTCCTATATATAAGCCATGCAGCTATCCATCTTATCAAGAGTGCATCAGTACCTAATTGTTCTAGTTTATTGATCAATGTTTTGTGTATGGCCCTGTCGGATCTGTATAAATTACATCACAGCACAATTTTTCATTCATAACTGTTATTATATTGTCATAGTACATCATGTTGCAGGTGGTACTTGGATCTATTTTCAACATATGTATGCTGATATATGGTTTCAAGTCCCAACCTTTGCAGTTTTGATACTGACTAATCCAATATTATCTAAGACTTTTAAATAGGTCTTGGATATGCAGTGCAGACGCAAATGTGTAATTAATATGTGAAATAGGTTAACACTAGTATAGCACACACAGAGTCACAGTCTGTAAAGCAGTACTTATTACTCCTTCACATGCCAAATATCTGGATATCCTGGGAGTCGAACCCTAAATACCATCAAACAAGCTAACTGGCTTAGTCCTTAGAGCTGCAGAGGCTGCTTGACTGAGAGAGGATCATTCATCACATCATCACATCATCACCTGCATAAATATGTACTTTGCTATTCTCAGTTTACTAACACATAAAATGTAAGTTGAAATTGTACATTACTGTCCTGATGCTGTGTGGCATACTAACTGTGTGAAATGCTCATACAGCATAGATGGTTTATTGTTATGGCAGTTACAAGGGGGCACTGCTGTTTTGAGAGGTGGGGGAACAAAAGCCCATGTTCTGCTAGGACACACACTAGTCTATCATTTAACCTCACTTTCTAACATGTCCCTTGAATGAAGTACCAGTAATCTGTTGCAGTAGGACTGCATGAATATTCCATGCATGAGACCTACCGAATACAAATAATGTGGAATGGGTGTCTGTAGTCCCATGTGGATGTAACTTCAGTCCAAATAGCCCAGTACAGTTATGTACAATTTGTACCTGGTCCATAGCTACACTGATATACCATAACAAACCACTATACTACTGTGCAGGTTATGGACTTACCTTGCAACTGCAGCAGTTGACACAACTGTAGTTCAGGGCTGACTGTCTGATAAGAGCAGTACACAGCCAATACATGGATAGGTACAAGATGTGTGATTAGGCTGATATCAATTTTCATATCTGTATGTGAGTAGGAGTAAGGTGTTAATCTCTAGGTCCCTAGGCTGTCAGTGAATGTGCTATGTGTTGTCTCTTAGCCAAAGCCAGGACGTACTGAGGATGCCTACACCTGCCTACAGGGACATCAGCAGGGGGTTCCTCCTCCGAGTCCTCCTGTGACTGTGGTGACCTAGGCGTTGGTTGCAATGTGTGTCCTTTATCCTTGCTGATCCTGCTGCAACTGTTTATGCAGGATCAGATTGTGTATCATAGCACATACTGTGAATATCTGTACACATGTGACTGGAGTATGCTGCAGGGCTCCACCAGATATATCCAGGCTCCGGAACCGTGACTTCAGAAGCCAAAACACACACTCTATGATGTTCCTAGTTTGTGCATGTGCCTCATTATAGTTTTCTTCAGTAGGTGTGTGTGCATTTCTGATGGGTGTCATCATCCATTGTTCCAGAGTATAGCCAGCATCCCCCAGTAAATGGCCTGTGGGATGTCCCTCCTGACCTCAGAATGGTGCAGTTGGAGGTAGAGGAGAATATTAATTAAATGTTAGAAGACTCTGCCAAGTCAAATCAAGTTGCAAAAGAAGTAGCTGCAATAACGGAAAAAAAAAAAAGATTGAACTGCAGCTATGTCTTAGGACTGCCATAAAAGAGAGGCTGTTGTTTAAGACAATGACAATAATATTAGGAAAACAAGAAAAATTATAATGAGACCAATGTGAGAGCAGCAGAGGAGGCTGCTTTAAGATTAGAAAGAAAATTGCCTAGGCATTGCAGGGACAGAGATGAATAGTCTAGCAGTAAAACAAATGAGGCGCCAGGGGTAAAGGGATAAAAAAAGCTAGGGAGAAGGAAAAGGCTATTGCTGTGCTGGAGGAGGTGTTTGGAGATTCTGTTGCTTGAAAGTCATGTAAGTAGGGATGAAAGAGATCAGTCATAGTTTATGACAGAATCTGTGTGATTCAGCATATGGGTAGAAATTTTATGGCACACTGGAAGTGATAGACCAGACAACAATAAAGTTGTTTGAGCATTGCTGCTAGAGGAATGCAAGAGACATGCAAGGAAAAAGGAAAAAGAGGCATATAAAACACACTTTCTAAGATTTTGATTCGGTGAGCAGTACCATGGGATATTAAGATGATGGTGTGTTACGTTAAAGGATCAAAAACTTTATGTCAAGGACTGCTATGGATGGAGAAGAGACCATAAATGCTGGACTGGACATTTAGTAAAACAAAAGTCCCTTTAAAGAAAAAATAGCATGGGAGGGGGGTAGGAAAAACACTGCTTGTGTGGAATTAATGGAATGCAAAGCAGAGGACAGAGAATAAGAACAAAAGAAAGCAATAAAGAAAAAGAAAGCAAAATAATTAATTGCAGAAGAGTTATGCCATGCTAAACAAAAAGGCAAACAGGTAAGTCATGTGCAGATAGCATTAGTATAAAGAAACTTGAACATTGCAAGTGTATCAGAAAGACAGGCTGTGCTGGAGATGGACCAATGTACAGTGCCACCTGATTTAGGATATGTAGCAGGGAAAGGTGTGAGTGACAGTGAGTAGTCAGGATGGGAAACAATGCATTGTATAGGAGACTGATGGGAAAGACAGGAGAAGGGTACACTGAGAAGATGGCTTTGAGGTTGGAAAGTCATTAGCCATTGGTTGCTGCAGTACATAGATATAGAGCTACAGGAAAAAAAGGATGACAACAGGGATGCAGACAGGATTAGTTGATATACAAAGAAGTGAAGCACCACAGCCATGGAATGCCCTGATATTGTATCAGCATACTTCTCAAGTGTACCTCATTATATGGACATGCCTCATTCTGAGTCTTAAAACGTCCATGTTCCTCACAGTTCCACACTGAAAGGGTCTGTCACAAACGGTTGGTAAATAAAACTGATTCATATTAATTAATAAAATTAATGTTTTATAAGTATGTTGTAATACATTTTAACCATCCTGTCAGCTTTTTAGTTGAAGTTTTTTTTTATAAACTGTTCCAAAATTTTCTCATTTGTTTCACATTGGGAAAGGTGGTTTTCTACATTTTGGAGACAGAAGGTTGAGAGGTATGTCTACCATTGATCCAAAAACTGCAAACTTCTAAGTAAGGAGAAATGGTAAACCCTGTGATAGAAGCTGAACTTAAGAACAAAAGGATAAGCCGAACAAGGAAGGTGGATTTCCTTGATATATTCCCCACACAGTACATATGGGATACAAGGGATAGTAACAAGAGGCATTTGGTTACAATGATAATGTCAATATTATATTAATATTATCATTATTTTTAATATTATCAGTCACCACCTTGCAAACCATCTCTAATAAAATATGCTGGTTCATAACTAACATCCACTGCCTAACTCTCCCTAAAGCCAAATGTCTCCCAGTACATTTGAGAGCTAACCTCCTACTAGGATCATTACTTTACAAGGCTCTTTCACTAGAGACGTCTTCCCTTCTCACACATAAATTCTTCATCAAACCTCCTCACATAATCTTAAGAGCTTCTCACAATCTCACTCACCATACTGATGCCGAAAAATGAACTGACTACACATTTTCTGTCCTAGAACCTATGGATTTCTCAAACTCTCAGTCTCAAATAGCTCTAAAAATAGTCAAACTTCAGACAGCATCTCAAGGAATACCTCATCATCCAAGCCCAGTAAAGATGCAGTCATACAGATAACATTGAATAAACCCTGCTTCACTCCCACACCACATTGAATCTTTTTCATCTTTCTTTTCTCATCTTGTCATCGATTTCATCCTAGCTCCCTTATCTCTTCTCAGCTCTCACACCTCCTGTCATTTCTACCTCTTCCCTTTGCATTCTTCCCTTACCTATTCACCCCCTATTTCTTCACCCCTTTTGTATCCTTTATTGCAGCCATTTATGCTATACACCTCTCTAGTAACATAAGCTCCCTCCCTAGAATATATCATGCTGTTATTCCTTTGGTCTAGGTCTCATCTTTCATGATGGAGCTGCCTGAGCGTGGTTGGATCTGTATATACGTATATGCATTGTTATCATATTATTACATTTTTAAATATGCTTTGTTCATTACTTATGTGATCCTGTTCACCCAGGCTGTGCTTGTAAAGAGTTAAAAAAATCAATCACTTGTTTCTCTTCTTTTCTTAGTGTTTAACCCAGTTTAGCTTTCTTAAGGGCAGATCAGATCATGCCTCCTAAACCTGGTGGACTTCTTTGAGACAGTTACCAAGGCTATAGACGAGGGAAAGGTGGTCCACACAGCCTACCTAGACCTTGCAAAGGCCTTCGACACCATTCTCCATTTTGGTATTATAGGCAAGCTCACCAGCCTGAACATAAACCCCTCCATCACGAGATGGGTTGCCAACTGGCTCATGGACAGAACCCACATGGTAAGAGTTGCGGGAGCTAGGTCTGACTCTAAACCGGTTACAAGTGGTGTTCCCCAGAGCTCAGTCCTAGGACCCCTCCTGTTTGGCATATACTTCTCAAAGGTACAGGCAAGCACAGGAGGACTATGGCTGACCATGTTCACAGACGACTGCAAACTAGGGGCTATAATTGACTCTCCGGCTAACACAGACATCCTCCAAAAGGGTCTCACTGAGACAGATACCTGGTGTCAAAACCATGGCCTCAAGCTAAATGCCAAAAAGTGCATAGTCATCCCCTTTGGAAAAAACAAAGTACCCACAAACTACCACATAGGTTGTAGTCCCCTAAATACAGAAGATGTAATAAGGGATCTGGGGACCCAAGTAGATAGTAATCTCTCCTTTGATAATCACATTGCCAGTGTGGTTAGAAAATCCTTCTATGTGGCCCACCTAATCACAAAAGGGTTTGCATCCAGATCAAAAGAGGTCATTGTGCCCCTCTACTCATCACTCATCAGACCCATCATAGAGTACAACGCCCCATTTGGGATGTACCTTACAAGACACCTGCAGCAACTGGAAAGACCACAGAAGTACCTCACCAAGAGGACCACTGGCCTCAAATAGATGCCCTATGCAGCTCGACTGAAGAAACTCCAGCTGTACTCGGTTGCATTCTGCCTACTCACAGGTGACCTCTGACTGACATACAAGGCCATGCCCAACCCAGAATTGATGGACATGCTCCACCTAAAGAAAACCATATCCCCTCGAGCCACATGCTCTAGGGATCTAAACCTCACTGCAACAATAAATAGGACGTGCTGGAGGGATAGATTCCTTTCCCAGAGACTTCCCATTCTTTGGAACAAGATTCCAATCTACATTAGGCATAGCTCCTCGCTTACACTCTTCAAGAGAAACCTTGACGAGTGGTTGGGAAACAGAAAGTTTACCCCGGGGAATCACTTCAATGGCTCTGCTGGACAGAGGCACAGGGAACTAATCTAAGGGGTTGGCGAAAGCCAACACATTCTGGCTAGGCTTATAAATGCCTTCGGGCAGATAGCCTAGTACCTACCTATGAACCTATAAGAAGGAGGCAGATATCACTAATTAGGATCTGAAATATAAACGAAATGTCTCAACTACAATGTGTTATAAAGAACTTTGCAACTAATATACTGCATTTATGTTGCTTGCAAGCATTTAGAGCAATTGAGCATGTTACAGTTTTGATAAAAACCATGGTGCAGTGGTGCAGAGGTTGGCATTGTTGCCTCACAACAAGAGGTTCTCAAGTTCGATTCTTGGCTGGGGTGCTTTCTGTGCAGATTCTGCATGTCCTGTCTACATTCGAAAGATATGCCTATGGAGATTTTCTCCCCTGGCCTCAGCTGAAAATGGGGTCTGTCACAGTCAGACTTTCCCAGTAAACAAATATTAATTAAAAATGTGTGAGTTTAGGCATACTATTTGCACAAGTTACTCATCCAGGAATTAAAATAGTAGGAATGCTTAGTGATCCACTGGCCAGACTGTACACTCTACTACTGAAAATTAGGGATGTGCTGCAGAACTGGTAAAAAAACAATAGCAGTTCTCTTCCATAAGGGTGGACTTTGTAAGGTACAAGGCTAGTACATATCTGTTATTCAGGACTTGGTACAGTGGCCAAACAGCACTGTACAAGTCTTGTTTTTTTGGCTAACTCACTGAAACAATCATTTATCAAAAGGGGTCACTGCAGTGAAGGATTTTTCCTTTTATCATTATTATGTACAGACCCAAAAGATGATTATGCTGAGAGTAGAGGTTATCTCCCCATGAAAACTACAAATTTCCACAATTGATTGGATGGACTTTTGATCGCTTTTTTGATCACTTTTTTTTCATGAGCAAAAGTCCATTAATTTCTTTAACGTAATATATCTGTTTCCATTGCAGGTTATGCATTCCGCATTGTGTAATTGTTCAAGGATATAAAAATAACATATTCATGATCTGTAAAACAGAATAGACCAGAAAAGATCATGGGTTTGTTTTGACACAGCATTAAAGTTAGAAATCATAAGGTGGCTGTATATGGGAAAGTTATTCATGAGCTCTATCAGTGCAGTCCAGTGTGCTCTTTTTACTTTGTGTTTTACAACCATTATAACCTTTCCTAACTGTGCATATTGTTTAACAGTGACACTTAAGTGTGAACTATGCATTTTGCAAGTGGAGGTATGCCTTTACCAAGATAATGTATTTAACACTATACCACAGCAGGTACTAAAGTATTTATATTATTTATTTATTTTATTTGAAATTTGTTTACCAGAGTGACTACTGAGTCTACAGAACCTGTTTTCAGCAGAGGCCCGGGGGGAAAAGCTCCACATACAGAACAAATACAGTATAATTCAATACAATACAAATGACATTAGAAATACTATACAAAAATAAGTTGAAAGAAACTATGTTACAAGATTACACAGCTAGACAGTTCTATAGAGTTAAAACATAGATAATATGTATCACGCTCCTTTGGTATAGAAGGATATAGCCCTGACCATGACCTAAGAGACATGAGTTCAGTTAGAGGCTCAGACCCTTGTTGGAGTTGGCATGGTGGTGGAGAGAAATGATGAGTTTAGCCTCTTCTTCTCTCCTTGGTTGCGGATGATGACCACATAGGTGGGGTATTACCGTTGCAGTACCACTGCACGAACACTAGTGACATGCACCTAGCATATAAAAGCTAGGGCGTGTTTACCTGAAAAACCTAGCTGGCTGCAGTATGATGACCTGGCATTCCCACTCTCCTCCCTTAGTCATGGGGTGATGCCTGCCTATATGACTAAGAGATTATCTTATTCAGAAGGACAAGACCCACAGAGGGAAGGGGCACATCTGTGGTATATTCCAATTCCGGTGGCCCTGGTGACAGAAGGGGTAACAGGGGACATGAGGGATCTGAATTCAGAAGTCGCAGGCCAAAGAAAGAAGAAACGTGAGTTGCATATCACATGACAAAACTAATATACTTATTGTGTTTTCTGTACAAGTGGGAACATGGTGATACCAGAACTTATGGTTATTTCAGACTGCAATATCAAAGATCGCCACAAGATGTCAGGGTTCTACAAAATCTGAAATGTGACAGATTGTCTTTTATGATGTTTAGCTTCTGATATGGTCATAAAAGGATTCTAGCAAGACTATGAAACAAAATGAAGAAAGGAAGACGTGGACTCCAGTCCCAATTTACACAGGAGGAAGGGAGGTAGAGCAAGAAAACTGTAAATATGCAGAGGAGTGGTTAAAATGCAGCAGTATGACAGATAACTGGTATGAAACAAAGGGTTTGGAGTGGCACAGACTTGGAAATACTTTAGTTTATGAATATACCAACATTTGTGATTTTTTTTCAAAGATAGGGGTGTCCTACTGTAGGAGAGGTGGACTACTCAAGGAGATGAAAAAATATACCACTTTCCTTGAACTTCGTAAGACATTAACAGTCACTTAAGCATGCACCTATCTGTATTTTTATACTGTCTTACTAGTAAGTAGATATGTTTTAATAAAGCTCCACAGTGGTGGCTCATGCTATCGGACTGCAGGACTGCAGCCCTCCCAGAAAAAAGTTGACATTTCATTTGCCATAAAAAAATATATAATATTTCCCATTTATTTCATATCAAAGTAAAGAACAAACACAATACGATACGATATGTCCACAAACTCCCGGAACTCAAACTGTGCATGCTCGTCGAGTTCCGGGTTTTTTTTTTATTTCTTAACAAGGAACGTATCTCCTATCTATCTCCTACTATCTGACTGCTATAAATGGCAACCCAGATTAAAAAAAAGCATCAGTGTGATGCCCAGAAGTCTATGCGATTTAACCACATTGTAAATTAGAAGGGGAGGGTTGGACTGCCACATCTGCAGGCACGTATGTGACATGGATGGCTGGATTGCTACTGATTGGTTCTCCCTCTATTTTCAAAAAAGAGAGCGAGAAACAATCAGTAGCACTAGCGCAGTAGTACTGTACTTGTCTTATTTAGAGGCTACATTGGGACTCTGGAGTTTGGGAATGTTGGATTTGATGGATTATACTGGCGTTGTCATTTTTGGCTTGCCTAAGGGCTTGCACTGCAGTCAGAAAGAGCAGAAAGGAAAAGAAGAGGAGGACGAGAGATTAGATACTTAAACTGACGTAGGTGCTGGAATCGGCTGTATTTTTTGTTTTTTTTTGCTGCAACAACAAAACGAAGACTCTGCATAACAGTTTGATATTAAGCATCCAGTCGGACAGTCCTCAGTCCAAGATAAAATAGATTTAAACAGTTGTGTTTCAATGTATTTGTTCAAAAAAATGCATGAATTTCTTTTACTGTGACATAGAGCCAGCAATGTTTTCTCTGTGCTGCTTTTCTAGGTACAAATGGTAATCACAGTACCCATGGTCTGTGCTCACAGGGTACTGCTTTCAAACTGAAGGGAGCAGTGGTACACACTCCAGCCTTGAGTCACTGAAGTGCCCAAAAAAGGGCAGCATATGGTTATTAAACTTTAGTGAAGAAATGGAAATACTGCCCTGTAGTATACCTTGCTACTGGGTGAATGCAATGATATGTAGATTGACCAACAAAAATGCTTATTTATGAATGTTCTTGGGATCATCTACAATATTTTCTGTGAAATTATGATTCCTTCAATTTTATCTATTACCACCTTATAATATCAGACTATCCCTTCATAAAACTTTTTTGAAAGAAGTTCCACTGAAGAGTTTAAAAGATTCAGCCATGAGTCACATAGACATTTTTCTTCATACCTAAAGATTACATATATTATTTCCTTAAAGGATCTATTTATATAGGTTTTGGTGAACACTAGGCCATGTTTACTTTCCTTATCAGTCTGCCATCACTGACTGTTCAATTGCATACATGAGTTGCTTTCCACAAAACTGTAGATCTTTTTCTAGAGTGAGTTTCATCAAATATCTATAGAAACAGACATTTTTTATTGTGCAACTGATGCTGCATTTTGCACATTATAATATTTTATCATTGTCATTGGCTGCTTTTTATGTTGCTTATATAATTTATTGTAACCCAATTCGATGTGACTGACATATGGTGGAGCGACCCCACCAAGATAAACAACAGCGACATAATTTGCTAACAAAGGAAAGTATTCAAATGATGCTGGCTTTGTGCCAAGCTGCAGCATCATATCTAAAGACAGACAGTTGTATTAAAAATTGGCAGAATTTTGCATGCTTGACCATGAATAAATACATTTTAAACTCTTTCATATCTTCAGATTTTGCTCTTGAACTTAATTATATAAATAATGTTTGCCTAATTAGGCTTGCAATTGGTGTTGCAGTCTCACAGCAGTTGGTTCTCTTGTTTGATTCTTAACTTTCCAGAGTCTGCATCTCCTTTCTGAGTATGTGTGGGTTTTTTCCTGTGGTCTCTGGTTTCCTTCCACATTTCCAAAACATGCAAATAGGTGAACTCGTAGTGTGTGTGTGTGTGTGTGTGTGTGTGTGTGTGTGTGTGTGTGTGTGTGTGTGTGTGTAATGCCCCTGTTGCTATATACTGCTGGCTAGAGAGAACTCATGGTGGTGAGTAGGGAATACCTCAGACTTCAACCCTGTACTTTGTATGCAGGTGGCAAGGGCCTGAATTCCCTACCCACCACCATTTGTAAAAAATTTGCAGACTTTTGCCTCATATTTGTTCTGTTCTGTTCCTCATAAAATCTGTGGTTTCTGTATTCGTGTTACACAGTCTGTCAGTGGTGCAGGAGTAGCATTGTTGCCTGACAGTTACAGCCTCTCTGGTTTGATTCTTGACTGGGGTGCTATCTGTGTGGAGTCTGCATGTCCTCCCATCTTAGTACAGATTTTTGCCTCATATTTGTTCTGTTCTGTTCCTCATAAAATTTGTGGTTTTCTGGCAAATCATTTAGCAATGAAGTCACTAAATAATGACAGACATTAAGTTTCAGAGGTCGTAACCTTTAGAAAAATGCATGCTAAAGCAATACCTGTTATTCTATCAACTGTCTTAAGTTTATGCAAGAGCAATTTTTAGTACTGCTTGTATGTTGCCCCAATATATTTGACCTTGTTTAGATTTCCTGCATTAAGAGGCTGAGAGGTACGTGCAAATAAATCGCTTTATAGAATTAGGAATATCCAAACCTCTCAACTGTTCCCAATTTTGGCTCAAAATGTTGCTCTCCCCCTAATAATCCCTCCGCAAAATAGCAATTTTGGAAGAAAATGTGGAGGGTTTATAATTATAAATAACTGTAATGATCAGAGTTATGGATTACTTTTATTTCAGAAATGCATGTAGATTCTCTAATTTTGTCAGCTGCTCAAGTTAACAGTACTAATATTAAAAAGGTGTCCCTTCTTTGACAGGTTGCCAGCTGTATTGTGTGGCAATTTTATATTTTTGCATCACATTTTTGGTCCATTTTTCATAAAATTCTGGTTTTCTGGCAAATTAGTGGCAAATCATTAAAGACTGAAGTTAAAAAATAATGACAGACATTTGAGTTTCAGATTTCGTACCCTTCAGAAAATTTATACTAATGCAAGACCTACTACTATTCTATTATCTTTCTAAGTTTATAAGAGCAATATTTAAAATTTGTCCTTATTTTTGGGCCTGTGTCCCACTTCTATGTATGGCCTTGTCCAGATTTTTTGCTCTGAGGTTGAGAGGTATTAGTATCAGAGCCATCACCGTCAGCCAGAGACATTTCAAATTGTGACATACTTGTTGCTCCCCACTCCGGCATGTAGTGACTTGATGCGTCCAAGCAAAGCAAGGAGCAGTTATGCAGTGTAAGTGTGCAGAGTATTCCCCCATCCAAGGGTGACACAAGTACGGCAGTGGCTTTTCATCTGTCCTTGATTTTGCAGAATATTCTGGTTTTCTGTCATATTTTTATACTGTTGATTTATGCTTCTTATTATTCAGAAAATGCATGCTGTCGCAGTGCCCTGTTGCTCTGTGTTTAAGTAGCAATGCTTTAATGACCATCAGGTAAGCTTGTCAGAGATCGTAAGATGCAAGTAAGTTTTAATAAGCATACTGTTAAAGAATTAACAATATTGAAAGCCTTTTTTGTTGTTGCCATGCAGAGAATATTTACATAACTAGATAACATATAAGCCTTGGGTATTGAAATGCATATGACAGTATTTGTAATAAAGGACAGGATTACAGTATTTTCAGAAGCTCATTACCTTTGTTGGAGACTTGCCATTATCATTGCAGGCTTTACCTGTAAACTAAACAGAATGCTATTCTATCATGTGTGGCCCATAACTTGTGCAGTGATCCTTTAAGCAATTTATCTTGAGCTTGTTTCTTGTTTGCTGTTCATTTTTTACTTTGATTATGTCTTCTCCATGAAACAAGTAGATAGTTATTGTCAGGCAGCAAGTCTTTTTTGGAGAAGAAACATTTTTCCAAGTGGGGGTATCCCAGATTGCTACTTTCAGCATGTTACTTGACAATTTTATAAAGCTGAATATAAATTATAATTGGAACTGCACTGCAAGGAGAAGTGGTTTGACTTGAGTGCTGCTTGTTTTTTTATACTTGATTTTGGCTGGCATTCCAGTAATGTATTTAAAAAGTAATTTATTTTTTCATGCCTCACAACCTTTGTGTTTCCGTCTAGATATTAAATAAGCTGTCATGTAGCCTATGCATTGAAATATTTTTTTCTTCACTTCATTTTTGTCTTGATTAGATTCTCGTAATGACGGTTTGGCACCTAGGACAGCGTATTTAAAGTTCCGCAAAACGAGCTTGGAAGCACAATCCCAAAAACTAATTTTATTAGCACAAGCTTTCGGAGGGCACAGTGTCTCTCCTTCTTCAGACAAGGAAAGAAGGCACACTTCTAACTGCTATTATATATACAAGAGCTACTTAATCAATTTAAACTTAATTACTAAATCACTTAAAAGTGCATCTCTTAAAAAACCCACAACAGTAGTGTTATTTTCCAGAAGAGTATTAATACTAGTAAATACATACCAGAAAATCACAACTTCAGCTAAAACGCTTCTATGTAGCTGAAATTACACTACATACTTAAAAAACACATTACTGCAGAAAGACATTTCCCTTTAATGTTAAACATCTGATTTGTAATTTTAACTTTAGGGTCAGTACATATGTACTTGCATTGTCTACATGCCCCACATTTGCTCATGCCAAAGGATCTATTACTACAAGACCGCGATTTTACCTCGAGCATAGTTTTTAAATTGTGTCCTTTTCTAAAAATAATTTTTGGGAAATTTAATTGCGAGACCAATGGGGTGGTTTATGTGGCTTTATGTCAGAAATGCACTGCTTTTTACATAGGTAAGACTGAAAGGAAGTTAAAGCAGCGCATTTATGAACACATATACGCTATTAGTAGGCATGATTTGAATAATGCCCTTGCAAGGCACATTACTGACTTTTCCGACCACTGTTTTAAATTCACCATCCTTAGTAAAACAGCAGTTGACATCAGGGGTGGTCCGTGGCAGGCCCATTTAGAAATGGATGAGCTGGCTTGGCAAGTTTGTACGTGTGCCTACATGTACCCTGGTTTAAACGACCATGTTTCAATTAGTTGTGTTTTAAAATTTCTTTCTATGAAAAGGTGATATAATGCCTACTTTCATTCAGGTTTTGAATCTCTTGGTATATAGTTACAAAATTTACATTTTTAGTATTATTCATTTTTTTATTTTTTATTTACTTTTTATTTTCCATTTTTTATTTTTTAGTTTATTTTATATTTATATTTACATTTCTATTTATAAATAATTTTTTATTTGTGGTTTAAAATGCACAGATTTGTTTTATTGAAATGCAGTAATGTGTTTTTTAAGTATGTAGTGTAATTTCAGCTACATAGAAGCGTTTTAGCTGAAGTTGTGAGTTTCTGGTATGTATTTACTAGTATTAATACTCTTCTGGAACATAACACTACTGTTGTGGGGTTTTTTAAGAGATGCACTTTTAAGTGATCTAGTAATTAAGTTTAAATTGATTAAGTAGCTCTTGTATATATAATAGCAGTTAGAAGTGTGCTTTTTTCCCTTGTCTGAAGAAGGAGAGACACTGTGACCTCCGAAAGCTTGTGCTAATAAAATTAGTTTTTGGGATTGCGCTTCCAAGCTCATTTTGCTTATTTTCTTAGTTTGTGCAGTGTTCTTGTTTTTTTGGTATTTAAAGTTCCACCTGTTGTGGTTTTTAGCATAGCTCCACCCCTTTCTAGTTGGTCCCACCCCTTCCCATTAGCTCCACCCATTCAGCTGTCTTCTGCAGCCCCCCTTTCATTTGAAGTCACCAGCCGCCACTGAAGCTCCACCTTAGTACTTTCTTCTCAAGAGCAATCTTTCACTAACATGAACACTGTGGTCACTTTTTTGAAATAATTATCTTAACAGATGGGCAGTTTATAAATCAAGTTTATTTTTATAGCAAACAATTGAAGAGGATCAAATGTGGTGACTAACAGACATAGGCAGACAAAAAAGTAAGGGTTTACGCGTGGCATTCACACGTTGTTTGTATTGTAGAACACAGGTGATATGGAATTAATGTGCATTTGCAATGTCTTTAGGGCTCCATTTAGGAAGCCTAGTACACAGGTCAGCATATACATTTTGCACATTTCCCTGACAAAAATACAAAATGAGTAATGCTATTTTATCTATCACTGCAGATTAGGTATGAGGGAAATTGAAGGCTTCTGAATACATTATTAGTCAAATAAATATTTGCTGGTTGGCATGTTTCAAACTGTATGGTTTTGAAGCATGTTTTGAACAATGTACCGAGTGTTTAACTACTGCATATAAATGTGCTGTGTGTGTGTGTGTGTATGTGTGTGTGTGGTGTGTGTGTGTGTGTGTGTGTGTGTGTGTGTGTGTGTGTGTGTGTGTGTGTGTGTGTGTGTGTGTGTGTGTGTGTGTGTGTGTGTGTCCTTGACAGATGATAACTGACTCAGTACTGTTCCCAGCCCCATTATGGTGGTCACAGTTGTGTGCTGCCTGCTGAAATATCGTCATTCCAACATTATACCATAGTGTGGCAGCAATGGGTATGCTAAATATTTTTGCTGTCCATCAGACCTGTGTTGATAACACAATCTGTGCCTGGTTTACTGCTGGCTTCAAATCCCCTGTAGTATGTCATGCAGTCTGAGTATATATGGAACACTGTTACAACCACTATATAGCAGAAGAATGACCAGACCTAACCATGGTTCTTCTGCCCTATAATGTGGTGCCCCCCAACAGGACTGCAGCCTATCCTGCACTGCCTTCCATGCCCTTTCAGGTTGAGCACCCCCAAAGCAGGACTGCAACAATCTGTTTTGTCCTATCTCTACAACTTCAAATTCAAATTTATTATACTGCTCTTAACCAAAGCACTTTAATAAGAAGACATTGAATGGGCATCACATTACCATGCAGCCTATCAATGCACATCATGTGGTATACACTAAATGATGATGTGCACACCGGCATCCATTTTTCAACCTGTTTTGATCTAGAGAATGGAAATGACCTCTACTGAGTTTGGCAGGAATCTCAAATGTTGCAACAGTGACTGTCAGCTCTTCCTTCACCTGGGACCATAGAAAGTGCCTGCTGGGGCAGTATGGGGCCCTTTACAAAACTGATGCCTAGCACCAACCTGCTAGGTGCTAAGTGATGCTAATAGCATTACCAACTCTGGCAAGTAGTGCAGGCACAAATATGTATAGTGATCTGCAGAGGTGCCACATTGACCTTCTTTGTCAGTGGTATGAAGAGGACAGGGAGAGGGAATCACTTTATTATATGTATGTTCGTGTTTTGGCATTCAGTGTTAGGCCTAACTCAGGTAGCTGTAATTTCCTTCTGTTGTCAAAGATATTCTGTGTTGTTTGCTGACTAGTGACCCAGGAGATGTAGCCAACTGGACAGCCTGTCAAACGAGGCAAGACAGGTTGTCCAGTCAGTGAGGTAAGTGTACTGCAAAGCTGGCAGTGCTGTGCTATTTTAATAAAATGCAACACACATTACTAATCTGTGTAGTCTTTTTGTCTCTTTTCTGCCTTTATTATTTTTTCTTGGCCTTCATTATTTTGCTTTTCTCTATTTTCTTTTTCTACAGGGACAAGCATAGAAATAATGTAAGTAACTGCAACAGTAACAGCAGCAGTTTTAAGGACCTGCTGTTCCCTCTTCCATCTGACTAACTGTGGCTATTAGAGCCATAGTTAACTAGTAGGGAAAATAAAGAACTAAAGCAAGTAACTACAACAACATTTACAAGGATGTGTGAATGTGTGTGTTTGTGTGTGTGTGTGTGTGTGTGTGTGTGTGTGTGTGTGTGTGTGTGTGTTAATTCATGTATGTTTGGTATTTTTTCTTGTTTCCCCTTTGTGTCATCATTTAATTGGCCTGACCCCAGTGCCCCACATCCACATTGGGTCTATCAGCTTATCTCCTACCTCGCAGACTTACTCCAGTATTGTTGAGGACAGTCATAGATCCCAAGAATGTCCTGGATGCTCAGCCATCTTTGCATTTGTCCGGTAGGTGGTTCTTTATACACCCTACCCACTCCCTGCCCCTTTTTGGACCATGGCTCTACTAGGGGAGTGTTGTTTGTGAATTCTCCCCACCCAGGAAGGGCATGCCCATACCTCCCTCACACTACATCAGTCACCCAAGCTGCTAATTGAACTTAGGTTGATTGGGCCATAGTCAGGACTTTAACCCTCTATGCCACTGGTGAGGCTGCATCTGATAATGGTTTACTCCAAGTCTGACAGCAACAAGCTGAAATACAATTATGGTGGCTATTATTTATGTATAAAAATAATTAATTTTATCGCAATCAAACATCTGAGCTGTACTCAGTCAACAAAGAGAATGCATGTGTGCGTGTGCGTGTGCGTGTGCGTGTGCGTGTGTGTGTGTGTGTGTGTGTGTGTGTGTGTGTGTGTG
This sequence comes from Protopterus annectens, assembly GCF_019279795.1. NCBI lineage: Eukaryota > Metazoa > Chordata > Ceratodontiformes > Protopteridae > Protopterus > Protopterus annectens. The sequence continues at coordinate 1,070,329,708 of NC_056728.1, read as the reverse complement.
TGTGTGTGTGTGTGTGTGTGTGTGTGTGTGTGTAGGGGGTTGTAATGCTTTATACTGTATGTGACTGTGTCTAACAGCAATGACCTAAAATATGTAACTGTTGCTATTAGTTATGTCTTACTTCATTCATTTGATCAGAATAAAATATCTGAGATATACACATTCAGTAAAGTGGCTGTAACTGATGGCCATTTTTTTTGTGTGTGTGTGTGTGTTTTGTTTCTGTATATGTGCATGTAAGTCTGTGTGCCTGTGCCTCTGCATTTGGGGGTGTGTTTGTGTGTGTGTGTGTGTGTGTGTGTGTGTGTGTGTGTGTGTGTGTGTGTGTGTGTGTGTGTGTGTGTGTATGCATGTGAGTGCATACATATTTGTCAGAATTTCTGAGTCTATTTCTCCCTCAGGATCTGTCTGCATGTCACTATATGTAAGTGCCTGTGTCTCCATCTGCAGTGTCCAGCTTCACAGCACCCTAGGGTAGTCAGTTATTTCCCTGTAACACCCATCCTGATTGGGCATTATTGCTTGCTTATTAAACAAAAAAACACGGTACCAACTGCAGACCAAATGAACGTATTACAAAAAACCTTTACTTTGTATCGTAAGCGCTTTCATGCAGACAATCTCCGCACTTCTTCAGACAAAGTTACAAACATGTGGTACTCATTATATATACTCTACATAAATAATTAATTAAACAATTTAAGACAATTAATTTTATAACAATCAAGATTCACTTATTTCCATAAAAAATTCCTAAAACCAAGTTTAAAATAAACTATAATAATACTCAGAAAAATTAATAATAATAATAATAATAATGGTAATAACCTTAAGTCTAACACCTTCTCTTATATATAAGTTTCGAATATTATTCTATTTGTTACCAATTTTTAAAGAATAAATTTTCTTAGCGTTTCACAGTGTTTCTAAACAGGTTTCCTGACTTATAAATGTCCTTTACGACAACAGGATAAATAATTTATTTATCTCAAGAGAGCTCTAAGTTTTAAAAGACATTTGATTGAACAAGTCTCATTGAGACCTGGAAAAACTTGTGCGTTTGTCTTGAGTTGCCATAGCAACTCTTGTTCTTCTAGCAGCAAGTTCCAAGGACCACCTCTTGGATCTTTTTTAATTTGTTGGACCACTAAGATCATGTATGTGTTCAGAGGATCATTTGTTTCATGAAGAATGTGCACTTCTGAAACAAATGTTTCTAAATAGAGGGTATCCAAGTAAGCTTTTAAATAATGTGATGAAGGAAGTACAACAAAAACGTCAAAATGGCCTATTAGCACCACTTCTACTTCATCACAACACTGTTATGCCAATGCATGATCTATGCACAACATTGTCTAACGAGAGATCTGACTTGGAAGTTATTAATAATAATTTTACAAATTATAAATCTTGTTTATCTACCCAATATAATGAACACATATTAGAATTTAGAAATATTCTAAATATAAACTGGGAATTAGTTTTGCAGGATTCCCAATGTAGTGAAATCTTAGGTTCAAAACCTTTAGTGGTCTTCAAAAGAACACCATCTCTTAAAACATTATTGATCCCTTGCAGCAACACAAAAATAAGAAAGGGATGTTTAAATGTGGACATTGCAATTATTGCAAGCACATTCAAACTGGTTCCACATTCAATATTAAAGGAGAAAAATACTACATTAACGACAAATACAACTGTCAAACAGAAGGTGTGGTTTATGTAGCAATTTGCCAATCATGTAATGTCTTCTATTTTGGCAAAACCGAACGCCCACTTAGGCAACGCATATATGAACATTTATATGCTATTGCCAAGAACAACATCATTAACGCCTTGGCGAAACATATTTCAGTGAACAGAGACCATAAATTTTTATTCTTAGTGGTCCAGCAAATTAAAAAAGATCCAAGAGGTGGTCCTTGGAACTTGCTGCTAGAAGAACAAGAGTTGCTATGGCAACTCAAGACAAACGCACAAGTTTTTCCAGGTCTCAATGAGACTTGTTCAATCAAATGTCTTTTAAAACTTAGAGCTCTCTTGAGATAAATAAATTATTTATCCTGTTGTCGTAAAGGACATTTATAAGTCAGGAAACCTGTTTAGAAACACTGTGAAACGCTAAGAAAATGTATTCTTTAAAAATTGGTAACAAATAGAATAATATTCGAAACTTATATATAAGAGAAGGTGTTAGACTTAAGGTTATTACCATTATTATTATTATTATTTTTTCTGAGTATTATTATAGTTTATTTTAAACTTGGTTTTAGGAATTTTTTATGGAAATAAGTGAATCTTGATTGTTATAAAATTAATTGTCTTAAATTGTTTAATTAATTAATTATTTATGTAGAGTATATATAATGAGTACCACATGTTTGTAACTTTGTCTGAAGAAGTGCGGAGATTGTCTGCATGAAAGCGCTTACGATACAAAGTAAAGGTTTTTTGTAATACGTTCATTTGGTCTGCAGTTGGTACCGTGTTTTTTTGTTTAATAAGTTTATTTTTCATTTTCGTGGATTATTGCTTGCTTACTTAACATTCCAGCTGTGTGCTACTAGCTCCATACCAACAAACTGCACAGGTACTAACCGTTGTGCTGTTTATTGAACAATGGGCTGTGGACATTATGCATATATTTTAATGTGCACTCTTATTTAATGTTGCTGATCTGAACACAAGAATCTTCATCATAATGGGAGACAAACATTACAAATATTGCTGATAAGCTCTTCAGTTTGGTGAGCAGATGAAGTCTCAAAGTCAGAGCTGGAAGTGACATCTGTTGTCCAGGAGGAAGAGGACATAGAGCTTGTCTTTGAGGCAATGGGTAGCAATAATGACATGGAGTGCCACTTTTCTGGCTCCTTTGCTGACACAGTTTGACATGGGTGTTGAGGAAGACATACACATGGCTGTGTCAGCAGTGGACAATTACACCATCACTAGAGGCAGGGGTGCTGAGAAAGAGGTTATTGTGTAGTGAGTCAGAGAGGTGCATCAGTGGGATCATCTGCACCATCCACAGTGTTTGCTTCAGCTTTGGAATGGGCAACCCATGTTGCAAGCTGGCTGTGAAAAAACAGGCAATAATTTGGGTACAGCAGTTATGGGGCAGACTTACTAACGCAATGAGTGTGCTTATGTTTATTTGTCCTTTTAGAATGCCAAGTAGACTGAGCATATTTTGTGTATGCATGCGTGCGTGTGTGAGTGTGTGTGTGTGTGTGTGTGTGTGTGTGTGTGTGTGTGTGTGTGTGTGTGTGTGTGTGTGTGTGTGTGTGTGTGTGTGTATGCGCATGCATGTATGTGTTTGTTTCTAGCTGTCTGCCTGCAAACACACACACACACACATGCACACACACACACACACACACACACACACACACACACACACACACACACACACACACACGCACACACACACACACACAGAATATAACTAATGAAATGGCATGACCCTCATCTGAAACCCATTTGCTGCAGTCATAAGCAGAATAAATAAACAGTAGTTTTCTATGTCCAATAATCCACTACTAGAATTATGATGCCACTGTTATCTCTGGCTTGTAAAAGACTCTAACCTTGTTAACACATATGGGAAGATAAGATATGGCACAAGTTTGTGCCAGTGCTGGACATCTTCGATTACTATCTGCCCTGTCATTATGACATCAATAATTGCCTTGGATAAAACATAGAGGATGTGCTGAACTGTATGACTCTGGAGATATCATATGTGTGGTCTCTGCACATCAAACACAAGACATTATAGCATCTTCACTTGCAGTGATCCATTCTTGGTGAGCAGCTGTCTATGTGTCCCATGCTAGTGCCTGTAATGTTTGTACCGACCAAGCAGTTCCACCACCAGTTTCTACTAAATGTGGATCCTATGGATGAGCTGCTAGTTGTGAATTGTCCCATACTGCTGCAGCCACTATGAATATCACTGCTAAAGGGATTGACAGTCACACCCACCTTTGATGTATGTGTATGTGGTCTGTTTGTCTGACATGGGGCACCTATTTGTTCCTATGCAGCTTTATGTACTGAGTGCGTCTTGTACAGGTGAAGTATCGCAGGGTGCTGATAGTTATTACAAAGATGTCCTGCTTGATTTAATGTTACATAACATATACACTGCCTTGCTTGCACTTTGTTGGACATAGGCAGGGCAGTGGTGCATGTTTGTACATCATTTTTCTGTGCATGAAATGACTTTGGGTACATCAAGGGGACATTAGTTTAACACATTCTTTGTAGAAATCTGCCACATGCTACAACCTGCAAAAACCCATCACTTGCTGCTGAAGTGCTACAGCATGGATGTGCTGTGTCCACAGTGTAGTGGTAGTGCATCCTCTGAGTCCTCCTCTTCATCATCTTGCAGTGTATCATGGTCAGCATATAGCTGTATCAGATGCCATCCTGTTCTCAAACTCACTTGCAGCTACATATTGTGCAACATAGTACAGCCAAGAATATTTATGATATCTTTTTGAAAGAGTACTGGTTCACATATCCTGAGGTTTTAAGGCACCTAAACTGTACTTTCAGGATGCCAAACACAGGATCCACCATTGCAGTTATCAAGCTCTGCTCTAAACTGTACCTCTTCTCAGAAAACCACTATGAATGTCAGATAGGAATAATTTTATTTGCTTGTTTATTCGTTTGTTAACTAGGCTAGTTCTCAGAGCCTATTCAGCCATAACCGATACCATAGTCATAAAGCACAATATGCTATAGGCATAAAGAACAACACAACATACAAACAAATGAAATACATATTTAGAAAAATAATCTTTTGAAGCATCCTTGCAAAAGATGCAAAAGTAAAACCTCTGAAATACAGACAGTGTATTGCTTACTGTTTATTTGCTGTCTGTTGCCACTTCCACATGGCATTGTTTCGTTTGCCTTGCCAGTATGTATTATGGCACATATATTCACCTGAAAAATATCCCTGTGATCTGCCTTCTTGGGAGAATGTATAAAAAAGACTGCTTACTGTCCAGGTGTTCTTATAGGATGCCCTGGTGATAATACCATCTGCATAACATATCCTGTTTTTATCCATGGTTAATGCATGGCATGTTATCTAATTTTAATTGCACCTCTTATGTTCAGGGTTTGGGAGTAAACCTTGAGAAAAAATCTGGATATGGAACCCCTAAGTCAGTGTGAGGTTGTACTCAACCATCGACCTCACTCTGACAGCTCCTGCAATGAGACTGATGCCAACTTGTACTGGCCTTGTCTTTCCCCTTGGATTACATCAGTGCTGGACATCAGCTGATTCCTCAAATTCACTTGCACAGGCCTGTACCGTGGAGAGGACACTACGGCTTCACTTTGTGAGTAGCAACATAACACAGGAAGCAGCAGTTACTGGTAATAAGCCAATGCATTTAACTGGCATAGAGTGAGGCACAAGGGGCTGCTTCAGGTGGTGGGACAGATCCTTTGTGTTGGGAGGTTGGCATAATGGTTAAGTTGTTTATCTTGCAAACTCAAGGTACAGGGTTTGAGTCTGACATGAGGTAATTGGCTAGGCTTAAAATGGACCAAGAGGACAGTTAGCATAGTACTAACCTATGAACCTATACATTTTGATCTCATTGGGCAGCTACCACCTGTCTTAAGCTGGGCAGCCCCAAGCCAAATAGGTACTGCCTCACCACAGTCCACTTATTCCACTGGGTGTATGGGGTTTAGGGAACCCCCAACAGTGGATCATTATCCATACACTTGGCGAAGCAAAAGAGCAACAAAATAAACCAGCCTTTAGGCAAGGCACATGGAACATAAAGGCTATGAGTCCAGGCCTTACAGAAGATCTACAGAACATTGGTGATTATTGGAAGACAGCAGTCATTAACAATGAGTTGAGCAGATTGCAGACAGACATTGTGGCTCTCCAGGAAACAAGGCTGACGTCCATTGCATGTCTCAGGGAGAAGGATTTTACTTTGTTATTGCATGAGAAGCTTCCAGAAGAGACCAGGGAACATAGTGTTGGACTTGCAGTCACAAACAACCTCTTTGGCTCAGTCATACCACCAAATATGGGAAATGAGACATTGCTGAGAATTCATCTACAAACATCAGTGGCCATGGTCAACATCTTCAGTGTCAATGCTCCTACTTTAAATTCTACCCAGGAAGTCAAGGGCAAGTTCTATGATGAACTTAGTGCTGCTATTAGTAAGGTCCCTTCCCATAAACCATTATTCATTGTTGGTGATTTTAATGCCAGAGTTGCAACAACCATCACAGCTGGCCATCCTGTCTGGGATAGTTCAGAACAGGAAAGATGAATGAAAATGGACAGCATCTCCTTGAACTTTGTTCCCAATATGACCTCTGCATAACCAGCACCTTCTTCAATGTTTATCCCCAGCACAAAGTTTCATGGTGACAACCTAGATCGAAACATTGGCACCAACTTGACCTTGTCACAGCAGTTTAGTTAGTGTCAGGGTAACACGCAGCTACCACAGTGCACACTGTGATACCACCCACTTGCTCATGTGTAGTAAGGTGAACATCCAGATGCAAAGGTTCTTTTACTCTAAAAAGCAAGGGAGGGCACACATTGACATACACAAGACTCATGACCCTTCAAAAGTACGTAAGTTTGTTCAAGCACTTGAAGAGGCCTTACCCTGCCTAAATGACACTGACACCAGCAAGAGATGGGAAAAACTAAAGGGTGCTAGCTATAACACTGTAGTATCTATCTATGGGAAGAAGACAGTCAAGTGTGCTAATTGGTTAGAAGCCCATACTGAAGTGCTGACACCCCTGATTGATAAAGAGACAGGCACTGGCTGCATACAGGTCCTCGCCCAATGAGGAGAACTTACAGGCACTCCAGTGTTCTCAGAGTCAAGTGCAGCAGGTAGCTTGGTGGTGTGCAACTGATTATTGGCTCCAACTTTGCTTCATGATTCAGCAGGCCGCAGACATTGGTAGCATGTGAGGAATGTACAATGGGATCAAGCAAGCCATCGGTCCATCACAAAGGAAGATCACCCCACCTAAGTCGGCCACAAGAGATGTCTTCAAGGACAGAACCAAACAGATCGAATGCATGTTGAAACACTACTTGCAGCTGTATGCTAAAGAGACCTTAGTTACAGAGAGCCCTGAATGTCATCAAGCCTCTTCCAACTATGACTGAACTCGATGCTGAGCCCACCTTGGAGGAGCTCAATGACACATTTAAAGCACTCTAATCTGGAAAAATCCCCCAGGAAAGATGATATTCCCTCAGAAATGCTTAAATATGCCAATGGTACCCTAATTTCAGAGCTATATGCAATACTTTGCCATTGCTGGAGAGAAGGTAGTGTACTGCAAGATATGAAGAATGCTAACATAGTTACTATCTATAAGAATAAGGGTGACAAAAGTGATTGTGACAACTATTGTCGCACCTCCCTTCTCTGTATTGTGGGGAAGCTGTTTGTGTTATCCTGAAGAGGTTCTACATTCTTGTGTTGAGAGTTTACCCCAAGTCTCAGTGTGGGTTCAGAGGTGGATGGTCTACTGTAGACATGGTTTTCTCTGGCAGCTACAAGAAAAGTGCAAGAAGCAGAGCAAACCTGTGCATATTGCCTTCATTGATCTGACCAAGGCATTCAACTTGGAAAAGTCTGTTTGGAATTCTGGCAAAGATTGGCTATTGTCCAGTACTGCTTAGCATTATCTGAGCCTTCCATGAAGGCGTGAAGGAGACCACCATGTAAGATGGATCCACATCTAAACCTTTTTAGATTCACAGTAGAGTAAAGTAGGGGCTGTGTACTGGCTCCACCATTGTTTGGTATCTTCTTTTCAGTTCTGTTGAAATTTGTTTTGGAACAGCTACAAAGTGTATATTTCTCTGAGCCAAAATGGATGGCAACCTCTTCAAACTGTCAAGGCTTAATAATTAAGACCAGGGTGCTTAGAAAGTGTCTAAGGGAGTTCCTGTTGGCTGATGATGCTGCTATTGCAACTTACATTCAGCAAGAACTTCAGTCACTCATGACTTGTGCGGATGCATGTATGGAATTTAACCTCACAATCAGTTTAAAAAAGACCCAGGTGATGGGCCAAAATGTGGGCAATGAGTCATCAATCAGAGTGAGTGACTATGAGTTGGAGGTTGTCCATGAGTTTGGGTACCTAGGCTCTACAATCTCTGACAACTTGTTGCTTGATAGCAAGATCAATAAGCACATTGGAAAAGCCAGCACAATGTTTTCCAGGCTGACAAAGAGTGTGGGCAAATAATAAGCTCACTGTGCACACCAAGGGGCAGGTTTAATGGGCAAATAATAAGCTCACTGTGCACACCAAGGGGCAGGTTTAATGGGCAAATAATAAGCTCACTGTGCACACCAAGGTGCAGGTTTAATGGGCTAATAATAAGCTCACTGTGCACATCAAGGGGCAGGTTTACACAGCCTGTGTTTGTACGGGCAAATAATAAGCTCACTGTGCACACCAAGGGGCAGATTTACACAGTTTATGTTTTGAGCACATTACTGTATGCCAGTGAAACATGGACTCTGTGCTCAAAACAGGAGCAACAGCTCAATGTATTCCATATGTTTTGCTTTAGGCACATACTTAGTATCTCAGGGCAGGACACGATCCCCGACAGCAGAGTGCTTGAGAGGACGGGCACCATCTCCATGTTCACTCTATTGAAACAGAGACGTATGCACTGGTTGGACATTGTCTCATACATGACAGATGGCTGAATACAGAAAGGCCTCCTTTTTGTAGAGCTGGAGTCTGGAAGGAAGACAAAAGGGTGACCCAAACTGCGCTACAAGGACATACGCAAACATGGCCTCATTGCTGTCTCCATCAGTGTAAACACCTGGTATTCTCTCACCTCAGACAAGATTGCCCTGGAAACGGGAAGTGAAGGAAGCTCTCACTATATATGAAACCACCTTGGTAAGGAGAACAGATGATAAGAGAGCCCTCAGGAAGATCCGTGCCCATGATACCAGACAAATATCTGCCTACTGCTACTCAGAGTGTGGAAAGCATTGCCACTCCTGGATTGGATTGTACAGCCACAGAAGATGCTGCTCAAATCAGTCCAATAGAGGTGCAAACCCATGATGCTTTGAGATCAAAGGATGCCTACCTACCTCTTATGTTCACAGTATGTGGAAGGCTCAATGATACATTTTGGACTTATTTGTGATCACCTCACACAAGTATAAGCACTGAGGAGGGAAAACTCCCTAATCTGAACAGCATATCAGAGTAAAAAAAAAAAAAAAAAAAAAGGAAAAAGTATTTCTGATGGAGGGCTGCCTCCTGCACCCCACATCTCTGTTATATACCATCTTAAAGGTTACATCATCACAGAGAAAGCAGAAATTGAGTGAAATGTTCTGAAAAGTAGCCTTGCTCCTCTGTGAAATAGTTTTCATACAAATATTCAGTATCTTGAAGCAACAAAAAAGGTAGAGTGTAGCACAGTCTTATTCAGCGTGGGTAACTTGTACTGTACAATGAAACAACAAACTGTCAAAAATAAAATGCAGCTTAAGATTAACAAGAACACTTAGTAAATGCTTTCATCTCTTAAACAAAACTTCATCAGACTCTGATAAGAGAAAAAACGGAGTATGTAACAACAGAGTTTTTTGAAGGGGACAATCACCCCTGCACCATACCTCTCAATATGAACTTTATGAACCATACTGAATTCCTCAGTAAATACCGGTTTTGAGGGCAAAATATTGGGGTGACACGAATTCCCGAATGCCCCCTTTAATTTCCAAATTTCCTGAGTTTTTTTTGAAGTTTTTTATTGGGGGGGGGGGCGAATTTGTTCCTGACATCATCATGGGAGTGCATGATGATGTCAGCTTCATGAGGCAGACACACAGCCTATCAGAATTCAACTGCCATTAATTACTACTTAATTTAAACTAATTTATGTGCAAGCAGTCAAGAGCTCCAGAGTTGGACCAGTCTGAGGGTTTTCCCTCTTCTTATTCAGGCACTGCACAGCACATCTTTCTTCCCCCGGGTCCTCCAGGTAAGGTAGACAATTTTCTTTGCATTGCTATTTTGAATTTAATTATGTCAGAGAGAATAGTCTATCCATTTTACTGGTTGGTTTTCTTTGGGCTCACTGCATTGATCTTTGCATTGCTATTTTGAATTGAATTATGTCTGAGAGAATAGTCTGTTGAATTTTTACAATTTTCTTCAGGCTCGCTGCATGCTGCATTGAATTTTTTCTTATGTGCATGTTGTGTGGCACTACTAGTTACTAGGGGGTGTGTGGTTACAATTGTCTTCATGTTTGAATTTTA
>NC_056728.1:1070231860-1070316359 GCF_019279795.1 Protopterus annectens | reverse complement strand
ACAGCAAGCCTGTAACTGAACTTTTTTAACTCTCAGAAAAGTGGGAAAAAAGCAAGATTTTTTTTTTTGTTTTTGTTTTTGTTTTTGTTTTTTACAGAGATAGCAGAGGTTCACAAGTAATATCAAGTTATGCTCGAGATTCTTAGCGTTCGATATTCTCGTGTCAACAATGTCAGATTCCACATTGTCGGCTTTCAAGAATATGATATAGACCCGCTCTCTACACAGAAAGAGTCAGATAGACACACACAAAAACACACACACACACATTTGCAAAGTCTGGGATTAGAATAGCTACCTAACTAATTTATCACACTACAGCAGTACACAGTCACAGGACGTGCTACAGAGATTAGTGGGCTACAACCTTCCCAGATGTGCAGTTCTAGGTGGATGACATCAGCAGCCTTGCCAAAGTTGAGCATTTGAATTGTAGGGAGTATGACTACCCTAAAAAGCATTGCTCTCTACACAGATAGAGTCAGACAGACACACACACAAACACAATTACCAAGTGTGGGATTATTATAGCTATCTAACTAATTTATCACACTACAGCAGTACGCAGTTACAGGACGCTCTATGCAGTTTACTGGGCTACAACCTTCCCAGAGGTGTATTTCTAGGTGGATGACAGCAGCAGCCTTGCCAACGTTGAGCATTTGAATTGCAGGGAGTGTGACTACCCTAAAAAGCATTGCTTTCTACACAAACAGAGTCAGACAAAACACACACACATTTGCTAAGTGTGGGATTAGAACAGCTACCTAATCAATTTTTCACTGTACAGCAGTACACAATTACAGGACACACTACAGAGATTATTTGGCTACAACTTTCCCAGAGGTGTATTTCTAGGTGGATGACATCAGCAGCCTTGCCAAAGTTGAGCATTTGAATTGTAGGGAGTGTGACTACTCTAAAAAGCATTGCTCTCTACACAGACACACACACAAACACACAGTTGCCATGTCTGGGATTTGAACCTTATCTAACTATTTTATCATACTACAACAATACAAAGTTAGGGGGCACGCCATGGAGATTACGGGACTATAATTCTCCCAAAGGTGTATTTCACAGTGGATGACCTCAGCAGGCTTGTCATAGTAGGGCTATGGGGAGGGCAGTGTGTGTGCATGGGCCATAACCCATTCATCTAGAGGTTGACACTCCACATGCGGGCACACACAGGGTCATATTTCACAAGTATGTGTATACAGCTGCTAGATCACTACTTCCATGTACAGTCATGTTGCACAGCTGGCATGTGCACCACATAGTCTGTAATGCTGCCAGATACTGGTGGCTAGTATCTGCATTGAGTGACATCTGACCCTCATGTGGTTGGGGCTCTTTGACTGTGTGCTGGGTGGGGCAGGCATGGATGGCTCCTTGTCACAGTCACCCTCTTCCACACATCTATGTACATCTACCTTTGGCTTATTATAGTGTGTTGTCCTTACATATATATCTGTATTCCTATTCACTGTGTGTGCAAGGCATGAGTGGTGCATACTGATGAGTGTCTGCACTAACAACTGCGACTGCCAGATATGTCTGGTCCACTGGTGTTTGCAGACATGGCCTTCATTTGTTTAACTGTGTGAGCATGCCCAGTATGACCTTTCAGTATGTTGTTGACTGACATTGCCTTCATTTCTCTAAGTGTGTGAGCATGCCCAGTATGCCCATCTGTATTTATTGTGTGGCTCGAGTCCAGGTAGTTAGTACTGCAGTGCTGACCTTTGTGTTGTACACTGACAGGTGACATGCTGTTTCTGCAAGGTATCCATCAAGCATTTGGCATTGACTGTTCCTACATTTCTGCATAGGATGGGGAGGGGGCTCAACTGACTATTTCTATATTTCTACACAGGATTGGGGGGCACACCTGACTGTTACTACATTTCTACGTTGGATGGGGGGGCACAACTGACTATTTCTACATTTCTACACAGGATTGGGGGGGCACACCTGACTGTTCTTACATTACAACATAGGGGGGCACACCTGTCTATTTCTACATTTCTACACAGAGTTGGGGGGGCACACCTGACTGTTATTACATTACTACGTAGGGTGGGGGGGGGGCTCATCTGACTATTTCTACATTTCTACACAGGATGGAAGGGAACACACCTGACTGTTCTTACATTACTACATAGGGGGGCACACCGGTCTATTTCTACATTTCTACACAGGGTTGGGGAGGGCACACCTGACTGTTATTACATTACTACATAGGGTTGGGGGGCTCACCTGACTATTTCTACATTTCTACACAGGATGGGGGGGACACACCTGACTGTTCTTACATTACTACATGGGGGGGCACACCTGTCTATTTTTACATTTCTGCACAGGGTTGCAGGGGCACACCAGCCTGTTATTACATTACTACGTAGGGTGGGGGGGCGCACCTGACTATTTCTACATTTCTACACATGATGGGGGGGCACACCTGACTGTTATTACATTACTACATAGGATGGGGGGAGGCACACCTGTCTATTTCTACATTTCTACAAAGTTTTGTGGGCACACCTGACTGTAATTACATTACTATGTATGATGGGGAGGCACACCTGACACTTGTACACATTTGCTATGACTGTACTGGTATGTCAGGTACTCCATTTCATTCTGTATTCTTATCTATCATGCTGACTAGAGGCATACCGGTGTATTACACATCATAGCTTTGGATGCCCTGCATATTAGTGTCTAATTTCCTACCCTTCAAAACTAACATCCCACTGCCTGACCTGCTGTAGTCTGTCTGTGTAGGCCTGGGGAAGGTTAACCATAGCCATCATTCATGGGCCATAGCACAAGCTCTGTTTGGGTTTGTCTACACCTGTCCTTCTGGCTGAGACTGTTGTTGGGTATATGAACCACCCTGACTGGCATGTGTGGGTCATATGGACACACATGTCGCTCAGCACATTTCCTGCAGTGGATTTTGTTACCCTGTGTAGTACTGGCTACTATGATGACTCCAGTATGTGTTACAGATGTCATGATGCCACTATGGGTGTCTACTGTCTGCTGCCATAACATTCAGCCACCCTATTCTCTTGTATGCTCACATCCATACCATAGATACAGGTAACGATACATTCTACTCCATTTGGCAATTGGTAGGTTGATTGATTACCTTGAGAGTGTGCCAGACTCGCAGATGGTGCTGGAGGGCTGCCTATGTTGGATTCACATAATACACTCCCTATACATGGTTGAGCACAGGTAGTATCATATTTGGCATCCCTTTTACTGTATGTGCGAGTCAGAGAGAGGTGTCATTCCCTGGGTCCCTACTGTGTCAGTGTATGTGCTATGCATTGTCTCTTTGCTGCAGCCTCGGCATACTGGGCATGCCTCCATCTGCCTACTGGGGCAGGATCAGGTTGTTCCTCCTCCGAGTCACTCTGTGCCTGTGCTGGCCTTGGCATTGGTGGGGGGCTGTGTGGCCCTGCCCCATGCTGTTCCTGCTGCAGCTGTTTCTGCAGGATCATATTGTGTAGCATTGCACATACCATAACAATTTGGGTACATGTAGCTGGTGAGTACTGCAAGGCTCCACTGGATGTGTCCACACACCAGAACCATGAACTGAGCATCCCAAACACATGCTCTATTATAAGTCTGGTCTGTGCGTGTGCCTCATTATGGCATTCTTTTTCAGGTGTGTGTGCATTTCTGATGGGTGTCATCATCCACGGCTCCAGTGTGTAACCAGCATCCCCCACTAGGTGACCATAGGGGATGTCTCCATTGGCAACTCTCTTGTACAGCTGCATCAGGTGCCATATGTGGGAATCATCATAGATTCCAGGACAGCCAGCACACAAATTCAGTATAATGCCCCAGGCATCACATATGACCTGGCAGTTGATGGAGGGGATACCCCTACAGTTGATGTAGGCTCTACCCTGATCACCGGGTGGTGCTTTGATGCATATGTGCGTGCAGTCTATAACACCCACTACCTCATGGTATTCTGCTATTTGGTGGAAGAGATGCATATTGCTGGCCAAAACCTCACGGGTGTTGAGGAAATATACGTGCTCACTGGCATGTGCTAACATGACATCCAGGAACTGGTGGAATACTCTGGATGCTGATGCCTGTGAGATCCCCATGATAGCCCCAGTTGAGCTTTGGGAGGTACCTGTGGCTAGTATTCCGAGGCCTAAACATACCTTGGTATCCACTGGGATGAGTTCCCCTCAGTCAGTTTGGTGTGTCAGGTGTGGCCGGCACAGCTCAACAATTTGCTGTAGGAGGTCTCTTTCCACCCTTTAGTGCTCCACTATCTCCAAATCATGTAGCCCCTGGTAGGTTACCCTGGGTCTGTACATTCTTGTCTGTCTCCTCACTGTGGGTTGATCAGCAGCATTCACATCCTCACCACCCTCAGCCTTTTGCACATGTTGTTCTATGTTGCCTGCTGCAGCCCTTCTCATTTTGTAGGTTTGTTTGTTAAAATTTCCCTGCTTGTATACACCAGTGGTGTAGAGTGTGGGAAAAAACAGAGGGGAAGGTGTTTGCATAGTTTATAGAAATGTTCTGGGTGGGCTGGTCTGCTGCCTGTGTAATTGGCTGATTCTGATACATTTCACCTGCCAGCTATGCTAGTTCTCCTTGGTTACCTTCCTACTGCTGTTTTCCCTTCCCATTGCCTTCCTTTAAGCCCCGAGGCGAGCCATGCAAACCCAGTGCTCAGATGTGAACAGAGCTGCTATTTCCTGGTTTAACTTCTTTTTTCTTCTTGTAAAACCTGGTGCATGGTATGCACACCAGCTTAGGCTTTGTAAAGAGTGCTAGGCAGGTTGGACACACCCCCTAGTTTAGCTGTGCTAAGCTAGGAGCAAACCTGAGCCACAGAGCTCCAATCCACTTACAGTATGCCTGACACCCCCCCATGATGTCAGCTAACTCCTAGGCATACACCAAGCTATTCCTTCTCTTACACTGTTGGGACCTGGCTCACATGCTGGGGAAAACTGGGATTTGCATAGGATTGCCTGCTAATGCATAGTTACATGTCTCAAACTGAGCCTCCCTCTTAGCAACCACTATTCACTGGCCATGTTGTCTTCTGCCTGCCATTGACTTGCATGGCAGAATACTGATTTTAGTTAGAATGCTTAATTTAGATTCATTTTGTTATTCCACCCCCCCATCCCGTTTGCTTGTCGCTGCCCTATGCTTAAACAGCCGAGATCGGCTAAAAAAATATATAAAAGTTGATTTTTGTAATTTTTTTAATGTTTGCAATGCCAATGACTTTATACTTGGCCATTGGCATGCTTACTACATGATATGCAGCCTTTAATTGGAGCTGTCACAGCTCCTTTTTGGATTTTGCAGAAATGTACTCGGTTACTAACCAAGTACATTTCTGCAGATAGCACTAGTCCTGCACGGACAGTTGCAAGCTTCCAGGATTGCAAAATCACCTCATTTGCATAGATTTCTCCTGCAAATGGGGTGATTTGCATACAAGGGCTTCATCCGTGAAGAATTAGTGCAGGAGCGCTCGTGCATGCCTCTGCAGGCTGTTCCTGGATCGCACGCCAGACATATTGCCTGCTTGAGCTCCTGCACCGATCTTGCACGCCCTGCAAGCTTTTGAGAATCCGGGGGAAAGTCTTACACTTTTTCTTCAGTTCAGTCACATAATACATTGAGTCAAGACCCCATTGATGTCCAGATAAACAGTTTACAAATTGTAGATTTTTTTCTGCTTGCAATAAACTGGAAACATCCTTCAAAACAGAAATTTTGCTTTTATTAGACTTGTTAAGGCTGAAAGTATTGAATACCTTAACTGTATCCTCACCTGTGACATGAAAGAATATTGCACACTGGATTTTACCTGTCTTTTTTTATAAGTTCAATAGGACTGAGATATAGCTCAAATCTTTGAATACAGAGTTCCCAGTTTCCCTGACATGATTCCATCATGAAACTTCAAAGACTGTGGTAGCTGAGGTACAGAAATTCTGAGCAAAAACTGAAGAAACGCATAGGACCAATGTTTCAGTAGGAAAAAAAATTAAAACTTGGAAGAGTAACATTCATGACTAAATTAATTAAAATTTTAGTAAGTTTTACTTTAAGAGAATGAGAAAACAGAACTGGAACTGAGTGTTTTCTCATCACTAACAACATTTTCAATGTCAAAAACAGCTTTTAAAGGACAACAATTGCAAAAGTAAGCTGAATTCTGACACCATATGGTATATGTACACTGAAAGCATAGTGAAAAGGTACTAGAAACACTTTGATCCTAATAATAGTTAACTTACAGCAATTGTTTAATACTGTGTAAATTATATATTTATGTATTTGATAGTTTGTCCTTTTTTCTTGTTATGGGATAAGATGCCAGTTCTATTTGAATGACTTGTTTGTGACTGTCATAAGTATTCTAGAATTAACTCATGATTTTGAGCCTTACACAGCCTTAATTGTTTCCAGTGATCTACCACATTTATTTACATGTTTGTTTGTTTCTTGATTGTTTGTTTGCTTATTTATTTTTTTAAATTTTGGTAACTGGGTAGGTGCATTGATCCAGTGATCCTTTTCAGGCATAACCCAGACCATCAAGTCTAATAAAAGGCAACAAACAGTTAATAGTATTATTGCAAGAGGAAACACAAAAATAATCACTCATGCTTAACGACAAATCTCAGCATGAAAGCACTAATATTGTATGCATGCAAGCTAATAATACAGGCAGGTACATATGAATATATACAGTGATAAAGATCAACAATGCATGTAGGTAAAATGCACATCTTTACATTAGTTATACTTTTGGTGTCTTTTGTACAATTACTTATCTTTTGTGGGCGTAGATGGTTATTATTTTCATATTTTCAATGATATATCTCTGGGAAAAGTTACCCATTTGAAAATAATGGATGTTTTTTGCACCTAGGCATACATTAAGTATAGATGAATTTTACCATTAATTTTTTTTAGTGTGATTGCATAAGCCAAGTACATTTGTTTTGTTGATGTACCTTTAGGAGTTTCTGAATATTTTTAAATTATTAGTGTCTCTAATGGTCTGTGCGATGTAGTTGGGGCAGTCTTACTAAAACGTTTATCTACCATTGTTACTGCACATGGTTCTGTTATCAGTAACATATCATTTTTGATTTGTAGATAGTGGGTAGTCATTCTGAAAATAGTTTTCTCACAAGCTATCAACTGTCTGCCTTTAATGTGTATCCTGCTGTTCTCAAACATCTGTCTTTCTTTTTTAGGATTAGACCTTCACAGAATCTATTCATTTCTTTGAGGTGTCTAAACATTCTATCACACCCCTCCCTGATGCAAGCTATTAATTTTTCCCTCTTTACATAAATTATGATCTAAACCATTTTGCCCTATTTCCAGAAAAAAAAAAACATTCTGCCATGTATGACTCTGCAAAATTGGTTATCTAGAATTGCATTCGATATTACTGTCCAGAGTTTTGTAAGATTTAAATTGAAAAGGATAGTAATGCAGATCAGCTCCATACTGTGTAATATAAGGGATATAGTTTCAGCAGAGACAGTGCTCAAATGTAGTACAATTGTGTAAGTAAAACCTAATATAACAGTAGATGTTATTATGGCTTCAAACAACTCATAAAGGAATACCTTACTCAGCAATGGCTATGTTCCTGGTTAGTTCCTCATGCCATCAATCAAATGTTTTATTTTCTGCTATCTTCTCCTTGTCTTACTTCTACCAAATGAAAATGCCACAATGGTTTTATATATCTGATGACTTTCATATTACTGTCTGTGGTAAGGCTTAGGAAATATAATGCTTTTCTGTTTTTTATTCCCTTTTTGTAGATTGTGATTGTTGGCAACTGTCAAACTTTTTGTACATTGTTGTAAATCTTTCTAAAACTCTTTGTAATCATTTTTGCACTTGTGACACCCATGCACTGGTCCAGTAATCAAGGAGCCTCAATCCTCACTACTAGCACCAATGAGGGGCGTGCACATTGGGAAGGATAACAAGTACACACACAGTAAAGTACAATTTCTCTTAAGAGCGCACAGAGATCACAGTCAGTCTGGGGCTGGTTTCTCCCTTTCTCTCCAGATCCCCAATAAGACTCGCCACTGGCACAGCTATAGGGTACAAATCTCAGCCTAGTGGTCAAGCCAAAACCTCAAGCATCCTCTCTGTACAACCAGCGCTGATGCACACACACTTTGATATATGAGTTATATACAAACACACAGACACTCCTGCAGAAGGCTGGCACAGCTTCTCCAGCTATGCTCCCTTCTCTCCAGACTATAAGGTAGAAATCACTGCCACCAACCACTATTTATAAGCTACTATAAGGCCCTTCCCAAAGGGTGACCAGTTTCACTGTGTAATGTTACTGTTATCCATATATTAAGTGTGACTAAGCAGCAATACTATTGGAGTGGCTTGGACAGTATCACCAAATACATGCAAGTACTCTAGAGCTTAAATTATCTCTACACAAAATAGCCACAGTTGAAAGGTTTTAAAATATTTAATAATAAATAATAAAAACACAAGACAAAGCTCATCAATTCAACACAGTGCTAATCAAGAGTTCAGAAATCACAGCAACTTTAAAACAATATTGTAGGATAGTCTGACATACATATAGTAAACAACTAGACTAAGCTAGCTAAATTCTTATATAACTCTAACAGAAATACTAAGTTCTAAATACTACTTATAAAGCAAAGCAAGTGCCTATTGAGTTGTTGTCAGCTTTAGACAAAAATCCAAAATGCTCAAATCCTTCTCTCTGAGATAGTCTTAAATTGATATACACATTACTGCTGAGTCATTTCACATCACATCATTTTTGACACCTCTGCTGGAGTTTCCCAGGCTCAAAGAACTCACAATTTAACATTTGTTTGTAATCTTGCAAATTCCAGGAAACCACAGCAATAAAGGACACTTTATATATAAAACCTAGTAATTAATTCTTGTCCTAAGACAATATAAATCATTTCTTAGTCCAGACATCCTGTCTCTGAACTTGAGATCAAACAGTCACAAAATGCTTCACTTATCAGCTTTCTTCCAGCGGGTTGCAATGTGGTTACATTTTTGAAGCTCAGAACATATAGCACAGTTTTCTTACATTTAGTTTTCTTACATATGTAAAAACAAACCTGGGGATCACATTAATATTTACAATGACATAGAATTATCAACAAAATTCTATCTAGCTAGGCATGCAGTCTTCACATACCCTCCCCAAGAACGCAAGCTAGCTTTTCAAGTGACCCTTGAGAAACATTGCTTGAGAGGGTTAGGACTATCTTGGTATACCTTAACCCATTCCCTGTCTTGAGCACCCATCTGCGTTGGTGTTGCTAACCCCAGTGCAGTGCTGCACTGACATATCATATGCTTGCAACCCTAGGCTCCATCTTATCAACTTGGCATTTTGCTGGCTGGCTCGGTGTAACCATATTAGGGGATTGTGATCTGTAACTACAGTGAATTTTCTTCCATACGTATAAGGCTGAAGTTTCTGCAGTGCCCACTCTATGGCTAGACATTCCTTTTCTACAGCTGCATAGCATTCCTACCTGGGATGAAGCCTACAACTGAGATAAACCACTGGGTCCTCATCTTCCTCTGAATAAATCTGGATAAGTATAGCTCCACCCCATGGTTCAAAGCATCCACCTGCACAACAAAGAAGAGTAATCTGGACTTGCTAACAGAGGGGGTCCTCCCAAAGCTTCTTTGAGCATCTGGAATGCCTGCTCACATGCTGGTGTCCACACTACCTTATCTGGCCTGTTTTTCCTTGTCAGGTTTGTGGGGGGAGCAGTTATGGTACTATAACTGGGGATAAACTTTCTGTATTACCCTGCTGCCCCTAAAAATGCCAGCACCTGCTTTTTGGTAACAGGTGCAGGCCATGCCTGAATGGCTTCCACTTTGGCAGGCTCTGGTCTGATCGTACCACTCCCCTTTCTATGTCCCAGGTAGGAGACCTCTGCGTACCCACCCAACATTTGTTCAGCTTAATGGTCAACCCTACCCTCTGTAGTCTGCTCAGCACCTCCCTGACATGTTGAAGGTACTCTTGCCAGGAATGGCTGTAGATGGCAATATCATCTAGGTAAGCAAGGGCAAACCCTCCAGCTATGGCTAGGTTATGATCTAACATCCTCTGGTAAGTTGCTGGGGCATTTTTCATCCCAAAGGGCATCTTTCTGAACTCATACAAGCCAAAAGGAGTCACAAAGGCTGACCTCTCTCTAGCATGAGGAATCAAGTGCACCTGCCAGTAACCCTTGGCGAGATCAATGGTGGTAAGATACATAGCCCCACCCAGCTGCTCTAGGGCCTCATCTGACCTAGGCATGTGGTAAGGATCTGACTCTGTCAATCTTTAATTTACTGTATTCCACACAGAACATGGTGCTACCATCCTTCTTTGGCACCAGCAGCACTGGGGAGGCCCAGGGACTGCTGGACTCTTGAATTACCCCTAGTTCCAACTTTTCCTGTATCTCCTTCCTCAGAGTCTGTTTGATTCCCTCAGGCACCCTATGAGGGGCCTGCCTAATAGGCCCTTGTGGTCCTGTATCCACCTGGTGCTGCACCAGGTGGGTGTACCCTGGTTTCTCAGTGAACATGTCCCTAAGCTCCTGTAACTCTGCTCGAATTTCTCGAACTTGGGTAGGAGATAGCTGCTGGGACATTATTACCCCTTCCACTGAGGTGTCAGTCCGAGTCTCACTGAGGAGATCAGTCACCAGATCTCCCTCAGACTCCTCCTGCAATCCACTGCAAATATTCAGCACAAGAGCCACCCTATCATGGTTAGGTTTCATCATGTTAACATGGTACAATTTGTGCTCCTGCCTCCTGCCTAGCAGTTCTACCATGTAGTTAACATCACTGACCTTCCTTACCACCTTGAAGGGTCCCTCCCAAGCTGCTTGCAGTTTGTTGTATTTGACAGGAATGAGAACCATTACCTGCTGCCCTAAAGCATAGTCTTTAGCTTGAGCATTCCTGTCATACCAGACCTTTTTCTGTTGTTCGGCTTCTGCCATGTTCTTCTGGGCCAAGCCCATTAGTTCCCTGAACCTTCTCTTGAGGTTTAAGACATATGCCACAAGAAACTCCATGTGAGAATCACACTCACATTCCCACTCATCACAAATTAAGTCCAGAGGCCCTCTCACCCTATGCCTGTACAGCAAGTCAAAGGGTGAAAAACCTGTGGATTCCTGGGGAACCTCTCTGTAAGCAAACAAGAGATGGGGCAAATATTTGTCCCACTCCCTCTTAAACTGGTCTGCAAATGCCCATAACATGGACTTGAGTGTAGAGTTTAACCTCTTAACACGTCCATTAGTCTGGGGATGGTAGGGGTGGTCTTTAGGTGCTTCACCCCACAGTACTTCCGCAGACAAGTCAGTAGGTCTGACATGAAATTGGCACCTCTGTCAGTCAGTATTTCTTTTGGGAAATCTACCCTGTTGAAAACCTTTAACAAAGCATTTGCCACCTTTTTCTCCTCAATGGAGGACAAAGTCACTGCCTTTAGCTTGCATAATCTACTACCACTAGGATATACTTTTTCCCCTGTGGAACTTGGGGTACTCAGAGGCCCCACAATATCCATAGCTACCCTCTGAAATGGCTACTCAATCACAGACAAAGTGATCAAAGGAGCTCTCACCTTGTGTCCTGCCTTGCCTACCTTTTGGCACTTCTCACAGGTCCTGTAGTACCCTGCTACATCTCTGGAAATTTCAGTCCAATAGAAATTCTGCATAATATGTCTCTTTGTAAGTTTTATACCCATATGATCTGCAAAGGGAATATCATAGGCTGTGGCTAGAAGTGCCAGCAGGTAGGCTCTATACACTACCAACTGCTGTATTTTTTCACCTTCTAGCCCTCCCACAAGGGTCCACTGTCTATATAGTAACCCTTTGTCCCAGTATATAGAATCCCACTTCCCTTGAGAATCAGGCACTTCACTAGCTACCTCTCTCAGACCTTGTAATGTATGGTCTGAGAGATGAGCCTGTCTCAACTCTCTCTTTGTAACCCTTTACAGCTCCCCTTCCACAGAAAGTCTGGCATCCTCTGACAGCGGTGCCTCACTGTCAGCCTGGGTACTACTACTCACCTCTACCCTTGCAGTCTCTCTGTTCAAGGGACCAATAGCACCCACAAGCAGCTGTGGCTCACCTTCAGTCTCACTGCTGCAGCATAGCTCCCTCCCTGAAGTAACCACCTCACCATCTCTGGCTGCAAGTATGCTGTCTGTTTGGGTCTCCCCCAGGCTACCAGACCCACATGCTTGCCTCCAAGCCTTACTGCATGTAACTGCATGAGCACATGGTACTGCATTATCAAACTCCTTCCCTATCAGGACATCTGCAGGATGGTAGTTTGGTACCCCTGTTGTCTCAAGACAACCTACTATTGGCATTTTGTCTTTCCCAACCTGGAAGCTGGCTCTGGAAGCCCAGAATGAAAAGTTGATGAAATGCTGATATTCCTTCTTCCGCAAGGCAGAAAATGAAAGGCTGCAACTTACAAAAACTTTCTTGCTTTAATAACAAACAAAAATCTCCTCAAGCGCTTTCGCTCAGCCTGGTGCTGAGCTTTTTCAAGATACAATAAAATCAAGCTGGTTGTTCTTTATATACATAGTCAAAACTTGACCAATAATTCAATTAGAAAAAGAGAAGGTCTAATTAACCCTTCAAATTACTTGCTGGTACAAAACCTGCTTGCAGGCAAACCATTACTAAGCACAACTCACTGCAATGTCCAACAAAGTATATACATAAACTTAATAATCAATTGTTGGTGTACACACAAATTGCCATAAAAATATACAGTGTTAAAAATATGCAATATTAAAACTATGCAATGTTAAAACAATATTCAAAAGCCAATACTATACACATGCTAGTATGTTAAAATTGTTTAAATGTGCTGTTTATTCAGCAAAATTTTATTTCTATATGTAAACCCTCAAAACACTGCATTTTCTGCCTTGCGGAAGAAGGAATATCAGCATTTCATCAACTTTTCATTCTGGGCTTCCAGAGCCAGCTTCCAGGTTGTGGATCTGCTTTGCTTTATTGGTGCTTTTCACTTGTTCTTGGTTTTCTATTTTGTCTTTCCCACTTACTTGCTTCCTCACCTTTTGTTTCCCACCTTGCTTCCATGGACATCTATATGGCACATGGCCCCACTGGTTGCATTCAAAACATTTAACCCTAGGTCCTGGGCATGTACCTGGACTAGTGGCTTCCCCTGCTACTGTCAGATTATGTTGGGGCAGTCTGGGCTGCCCACCATAGGTTCCTTTAGACCTATGAGGAGCACTGGGTGTCCCTTTCCTGTCCAGTGGTGTCCTGCTGGCTAGTTATAGGTCTCCCTTATTCCCCAACTCATCTGAAGTAGCACATTGTCTATCAGCTAACCAGATCCTCATTTCCTCTGGCAAAGTTCTAAGAGCTTTTTCCCTCACCAAAAGGTCTGCTAGCCCTTCAAAAGTGGTGACCTGACATCTACTCACCCACCTATGAAAATAAGTGTTTAGGTCAGCAAAATATTCGTACACACTTTCATCTGCCTTTCATCTATGCTCACAAAACCTTTTCCTATAAGCTTCAGGGGTTAGCTTAAAAAATTCTAGCAAACAATTCTTAACAGTATAATCAAAAAATTCACAATGAGATAATTTAGACAGCACAGTTACAGCTTTACCATCGAGTAAGGGGGTCAGGAACCATACTCAGAGCCTTTGGTCAACATCATACTGTTTACATACCCTATCAAAAGTATCACCCTCTGTAAACTGTGAAAGAAATGTAATGACTTTTTGTGCTTCTGAGGTCCAGTTACTCCCTTCCCCATTACCTCCATGACTCTGGTGAAGAGTCAGCATCTCCTTTTCGTGCTGCTTCTGCTTTTCCTTCTCCTAAGCTTCCAGGCGTAGCAGTTTCTCATTCTCCTCAGCCTGTAGACCTCTCAGTCTCTCTGCTGCTTCTGTTTCCAAATGCTTGGCCTCCAACTCAAGTCTCTTTAACTCCAGATGGATTTTATGTCCTCTGCAGAAAGGTTGAGCTGTCCATTCTCTGAGTGTTGTGCATCTCCACGGCCAGTCTGATCATCCTTCTGGTTGCTATTCTCTGTTGCAGCTGTGACCAAAGCTGCAATCATGTCTGCTTTATTCAGGTTTCCATGCACCAGTCCTTTAGCCTGGCACATCTCAGCCAACTGGCTCCTTGTCAGCTTACCGTACTCCTCTGCTGACATGCTTGCCTGCTCTCCCTAACTAAGCTAACAAAAGAAATAAAACAATTGTGATCAGAACTCTGAATATTCACTGAGTGACTGATTTTGAGTACAAAAACATCTTCAGTGATCACTGTACACAAGATACAGGAATTCACTATCCACACAACTACAAGTCAATTAGTATGTGATGCGGCTATCTGACCACTGTCAAACAATTAATATCTGATGTGGATATCCCACCACTGTCACCAATTAATATGTCACACCCATGCACTGGCCCAGTAATCAAGGAGCCTCAATCCTCACCACTAGCACCAGTGAGGGGCGTACACATTGGGAAGGATAACAAGTACACACACAGTAAAGTACAATTTCCCTTAAGAGCACACAGAGATCACAGTCAGTGTGGGGCTGGTTTCTTCCTTTCTTTGCAGATCCCCAATAAGACTCCCCACTGGTACAGCTACAGGGTACAGATCTCAGCCTAGTGATCAAGCTAAAACCTCCAGCACCGTCTCTGTCTAACCAGTGCTTCATGTCCCTGCCCAAGTAACTGACACATGCACACACACTTTGAGATATGAGTTATATACAAACACACAGACACTCCTGGGGAAGGCTGGCATAGGTTCTCCAGCTATGCCCCCTTCACTCCAGACTATAAGGTAGAAATCACATCCACCAACCATTATTTATCAGCTACTATAAGGCCCTTCCCAAAGGTTGACCAATTTCACTGTGTAATGTTACTGTTATCGAAATAGTAAGTGTGACTAAGCAGCAAGACTATTGGAGTGACTTGTACAGTATCACCAAGTACATGCAAGTACTCTAGAGCTTAAATTATCTCTACACAAAACAGCCACAGTTGAAAGTTTTAAAAATATTCAATAATAAATAATAAAGACACAACAAATCTCATCAATTCAACACAGTGCTAATCAAGAATTCAGAAATCACAGGAACTTTAAAACAATATTGTAGGATAGTCTGACGTAAACATAGAAAACAGCTAGACTAATCTGGCTAAATTTCTATATAACTGTAAGAGAAATACTAAGTTTTAAATACTACTTACAAAGCAAAGCAAGTGTCTGGTGAGTTGTTGTCAGCTTTAGACAAAATCCAACTGAGATAGTCTTAAATTGATATACACATTACTGCTGAGTCATTTCACATTGCATCATTTTGACACCTCTGCTGTAGTTCCCCAGGCTCAAAGAACTCAAAATTTAACATTTGTTTGTAATCTTGCACCTGCCAGGAAACCACAGCAATAAAGGACACTTTACATATAAAACCTAGTAATTAACGCTTGTCCTAAGACAATAGAAAGAATTTCTTAGTCCAGACATCCTGTCTCTGAGCTTGAGATCAGTCCCAAAATGCTTCACTTATCAGCTTTCTTCCAGCAGAGTGCACTGTGGTTACATTTTTGAAGCTCAGAACATATAGCACAGTTTTCTTACATTTAGTTTTCTTACATTTGTGAAAACACACCTGGGGATCACATTAATATTTACAATGACATAGAATTATCTACAAAATTCTATCTAGCTAGGCTGGCAGCCTTCACAGTACTACTGTTTTGGAGCTTTTCTCCCTGGGTCTTCGCTGAAAATAGGCTACTTGCCCATCTGGACTCTACCCGGTTAACAAATGTAAAATAAATAAATAAATATAATCACTGTTGCAGTAGCCTAAGCTATACTGATTATTTCATGCCACGTATATGACAACTGGTTAATATCCAATGCTTAGGGCATCTTCCACACACCCTAACAACTGCAGGACTTGAGAAGAGATGTGTAAAGTCAGTGGTTAAGTTACCAAATCTCTAAAGCTTTTTTACCTCAGAGTAAGGGAAGCTAAAACCTTGTATTTTAAGAATAAGAACAAAGGGTAAATAAAAACATCTATAGCTGTCAAAAAAGACAAAAAGGAGAGATGTAGGGAGGGGGTCCATAATGCAACAATGATGTATTCAAACATTTACTATTACTGTAGACTAATGTACACATATGTTAGATAACTTTTATACCATTATACAGTCTTAGTACAGTCATACCTCAGTCTGGAAACATACATCTCAGCATCACAACACTACCCTTCAAACACAGGGTGCATGACAGAATGAAATTTATTTTATAAAATAAAATGCTAAACAAAAGCATCGCACAGGCAGTTAATCTGGCATAAATATAAAGTTTAGCAAGGCTCATTTATTGATTCACAGGTTCATAAGTGTTTCCTAGGCTAATGATCACAAGGGCCTTTTTAAGCCTAGCCATGTATCCCAAATCTCTGATTAGTTCTGATACCCTTGATAAGTGTAAGCATGGGCCTAGAAGATGAACCATTTACAGGTTACCTGTTTGCATCAAACATGGGTGCCAAACCAGGAATGAATTTCTGGTTTCCCATCCAATTGTCCAAGTTGCACTTGAACTAGATTAGGGAGGAACTCTGCTTCACATGGATGGGGATCCTGTTCCATAGACTGGGTAGCCTCTGGGATACATGCCTTTCTCTCCACCATGTCCTATTTATATCACAGGCAAGGTTTAAGTCTTTAGATCAGATAATTATGCTGCTGTTTGTTTTGTGGATATGAAGGAGCTCCATCTGAGTGGGGTCTGATGAGGCCCTGTATGTCAGGCATAGATCTTCCCTCAAAAGCCTATAAGAGACAAAATACAGGGATAGGGCCTTGAGGCGGTCTGCATAGGACATATTACTTATGCCCTGTATTCTTTTAGTGAGGAACCTCTGTGGACATCATTCCAGTTGTTGGATATGCCTGGTTAGGTACATACCAATGGGGGCATTGTACTCAATGATAGGTCTGATGAATGCTGAATACAGTGGAACAATGACTTCCTTGGACTTGGATGCCATACCTTTACTTAACTATAATGAATCTTTGTATAAGTGCAGTGATATAAATATGTATGTGCCTATAAATACATCTAACTTTATTAATAACATCAGTAAACTAAGGCAAAACAAGGCCATCTCATAGAATAAAACTTGATACTATCATGGTTTGAAAAGTTATAATATAAACATAGTTTTACACATATTTAATATTTCTGTAATATTTTCTTTACTTGTTTATTGCTAAGAACATTTGAATATAAATAACATTGCTTCTGTAGCTCTTTTAGCTGCATACTCGCTGTTGACATCACACTTCTGTTTGCATTATAGATGGCAGTGTACTCAGAAGCTAAGACAGTACTGTTGTTTTGAAAGGTTGCAATGATATAATAATGGTGACCTTGACCAAAAGTCTGCCATTTCAATAGCCTCAAAAATTTCATGCAGCATTAATAACTAATGGAGCTGTATTTAATTTTAAATAGTGATTGTGTACACAGACCGGTGTTCCCAGGAAACAATGGTGTTTGACAAATAAACTTATTTGTATACCTTTATGTACCATATTGCTGACGTCCACAGTGACACAGCTCTTTAATTCCATCTGTTCACTTTATTTGAAAGTATTTTTGTGCATCTTTTTAGTCCTATGTTATTTTCTCAGGCTGATATTAAAAATGAAAAAGCCAAGATTGATTAGTTAGGCAGGTAAGTTTCTGGGTTGGAGTGCAAACTTAGATGAGACTTGTAGGTTCAAATCTGTGTTCCTCCAATTTGTATACATTTTTTTTCATGTGTGAGGAATTGACAGTGCCACAGCAATGATTGACTGTGCAAAATGTGAACTTGTATGTCATGTCAAGGCTCTAGAACATCTGATGCTCTGTATTCTTTACTGTTAATTTTGGGTTGGAGTTGGCATAATAGTTAACGTAAGTGCCAAAAGACCAAGAGATCACTGGTAATGAACACCAAACAGAGTTTATTGTATGATCCACTCGCAGACGTAAAAACACATAAACGCTCTTATCTCATAACATTCACATATCGCGTTTTCGTCCATACATCAAGGACTTCATCAGACAATTATTTTTAACCACTCACATTTGCTAATAAACACAAGTAATGCAAAGAGGAAACAGACTAACTCTGTTACCGACCAAGAGTGGTTAAAAATAATTGTCTGATGAAGTCCTTGATGTATGGACGAAAACGCGATATGTGAATGTTATGAGATAAGAGCGTTATGTTTTATCTGCGAGTGGATCATACAATAAACTCTGTTTGGTGTTCATTACCAGTGATCTCTTGGTCTTTTGGCACTTACGTTGTGGATTATTAGTTGCTTTTCAGTGCCTTGTGCTAGTTTTGTCGTGTATAATAGTTAATGTGTTTACCTTCCAAACAGTAGGTACAGGGTTTGATTCTCAGTTTTGAAGTAAAATTGGATGTGCTTAAAATGGCCTAGAAAGACAGCTAGCCAAGTACTTATCTATGTTTAATTTTTTCAGCTACATACTTTTCTCTTCAGATGTCTGCATATTTAGTAGATTGCCATTAAGACATTTTCAAACATCTTAGCAGTATAAAAAAGAGTTTCTAAACCTAGTCTATCCTGTCATCTGTCCATTGCATCTGCTGTATAATACTAGATATGAATTGCTAATTATGTTATCTCAAATAAGAATTCATTAAACTGAAGTTTAATAATGGGTTGCTTTCATCTGCCGAGGTGAGAAAAAAGCTGCTGTGATTGCCATTGTTCATAGTGGTTAGTGGTGCTAGTGTCACGAAAGGAGATACTGCCAGCTCAGCTATTTGGAATTTTGCAAATAATTATATGTTATTGGTGAATATCAACACGATGTATACAAGATGCTTGTGTTACAAATGTGTTAGAAATGTATGTCATGTGTATATCAAACTGCTTGAAAGCATTTGCAAAGTGCTGTTTGAAATGTAACCACAGTGTATCCTACTGGAAAAGGACAGAAATGTACATGCACCATTGGAACTTAAATCTATGTATTTTAACAGTAGAAACTGGAACACAGGAGGTTAACTTCAGAAAAATAGCTGAAATTAAATTACTTTATGGCATCAAGGAGACACAATATCTGTGCTGAGAAGATTTGTGTATTGTCTTTAAATGTGGAGGAATGTAAATTGTTTTAAAGCTTCCACCATCTGCCAAAGATCTGAGCTCTATAAATTTTCACAGGTAGATGCTAAATGCTACCAGTTGCCATCAAGGGTTGTTTTGGGCCTGGGAACTAGGAGTCAAATGACAAGCAATGATGTCATTCTGCAAGTTATTCCAGCAGTAATATTTGAAATATTAATTTGAGAAGTCTCTTAGTGAGAAAAAGCTTTCCGTATTCTGTCTTGGCTCTGATAAGAAAACCCATTTACCACGTATTGACCTAGCTCTGTAATTAAGTTAACTAGGGTATACTAATTCTCTTAGATTCAGTCTGGAATATAGTGAAGTATAATTTAGATGTTTTCTTTATTTATCTGAGACTGTCCTGCAATGTTGTTTTAAATATTTCTTGTGATTTTGAACTCTGATGTCACTGTAAATATATACTAAGTATTTCTTGTTATTTTATTAATTATTAAATATATTTAAACATTTAATTGTGGCTGATCATTGTAGAGCTATTTAAGTTCTGAGAGTACTTGCATATTTATTTGGTGACACTGTGGGCCACTCCTAATAGCCTTGCTCTTGGTCAAACTACCATTTGTATTGATAGCAACATTACACAGTAAGACTGGATACCCTTTGTTAAGGGCCTTAAAGTAGCTGATAAGAAGTGACTAGTGGCAGTAAAAACTACCTTATGGTCTGGGCAGAAGGGGGTATAGCTAGTAAACCTGTGCCAGCCTTTCCCAGGTGTGTGTGTGTGTGTGTGTGTGTGTGTGTGTGTGTAATCAAACCCGAATGAGTGTGTGTGTCAGCTACTTGGGCAGGGACATGAAGCACTGTTTGGACAGAGAGAATGCTGGAGGTCTGGGCTTGGCCACTCAGCTGAGATCTCAGTTTTATAGCTGTGCCAGTGGGGAGTCTTTTTTGGGGATCTGGACAAAGTGGGAGAAACCAGCCCCAGACTGACTGTGGTCTCTGTGTGCTCTTAATGGAAATTGAAATACTGTGTGTGTACTTCTTATTCTCCCAGTGTACATCCACTACTGGTGCCAGTGGTGAGGATTAAGACTCCTTAATTACTGGTCCAGTGGTGGGGCATTACAGTTAGTTTCAACACTGAGCTACAAAATTATAAGAAAGCAAAAGAAAACTCAGATTCTGGTTAGATCCTGTACCTTTTTAAAAAAATGCTTCCTAGGAGGACTGCTTCTTAATAAATATCTGTTGGCTGTTGTAACTAAGGATGTTGACCAGTTTACTAATCTCCCCACCGGCTGCTGTGCATTCCCTGACTCTTAGCATTTCGCTGTGTCCTACGCTTGTGATCCAGCCCATCTTGCTCTACCCTACTGAATTGCTCCCTACTGGAAGGCCACACTAAAGAAACCTCAACCAAGGACATTCTTAGAACAATTTAAACTCCCTTCTTCTCCCAGCAAGGAACTTGTCTTGAAACCTGTGATCCAGCCCATCCTGCTCTACCCTACTGAATTGCTCCCTACTGGAAGTCCACACTAAAGAAACCTCAACCAAGGACATTCTTAGAACAATTTAAATTCCCTTCTTCTCCCAGCAAGGAACTTGTCTTGAAAGTATGTGTTATTCCTAACCTTGTAAAACTTTCAGGTAGTAGATACCTACTAGTAGGTCACAGTGTGCTTCCCTGCCAGGTTAGCCTGCAGCCAAAACTCCCCCTATCCACCCCTTTTCTTGTCTTTTGACCAACCCTCCTCTCCTTATGTATTTCTACACTTTTACTGTCTCACAATAAGCTGCCTCCCCCTAACTGGATATTAAGACTGTGTTGCTTCTAACTAACTGCCCACTAGGTGGCGCTCCTCTACCTTCCTACTGTCCCTGCTTCTCCTGCCACTCTCCTCCTCATCTCACCTACTTAGTTCCATTGCTCCTCTTCTGCTGCCCTCTCCCCTACTATCTCTCACTGGACTACCTTTCCCCAGTTTTGTCTTCCACTCAGCAAACACCCATCTCAATCCCTTCTCACAACCTACTATCTTCTCCTACTGTCATTCTTCCATATCCATACCCACAACTGTACTTCTCTGACAATCTCTCAACCTACTACACATCTTAGCAAACTTACCTTCTGCTCTCTCTCTCTCTCTCTCTCTACTGATTGGTTTTCCACTCTTTCTCCTTCTCTGGGCTCTTCCCGCTCCGTTCGCCCTACGGGCTCACTCCGCTCCCCTACCCTACCCCAAATCACACCCACCCCCGGTGATCCTAAACTTATACCTGCCTAGCCACTCCCCCAATATTCTCACCTCCAATCACATTTCCAGCCTCGTTCACACCTACTAACTCTCCACTCCTTTATTACAGCCACACCCATCCCGTACCATCCTAATTACGACTAAGTTCCAACCTTGCTAAGCTCAACAAACTTAATATGCCTTTCACTCTTAAATTACCTTACTCACTGCTACTCCTTAACATCCTTCTTTTCTACTACACCCTCACTTCCTACGAGTATCTCACTCTTAACAGATCTCCTAATTTATCTAAACACACTACTGCTGTCCTACCTCAATCTGAACAAACCTATATTAACCTCCTGTCTACCTGTCCTTTCCTTACCCCTCACTATCACAGAATACTCCATAACAGGTATCTCACAACAAAAAAGTTCTACCTAATTATACCCTTTAAAAACTCAAAAGCATGTCCACTCCCACAAATACTCCTAATGTTACACGGGGACATTCACCCCAACCCTGGCCCTGAAAATCCCCTCGACCACTCCCTCACTAACCAAACTACTAACCTCTTAAGTACACCTTTCTCTTCTAACTCACATACAATAGCACACCTAAACATTCGTAGCATTAACAACAAAATCACACAACTGCATGCTTTAATTGACCTCT
Source organism: Protopterus annectens (assembly GCF_019279795.1). Taxonomy (NCBI): domain Eukaryota; kingdom Metazoa; phylum Chordata; order Ceratodontiformes; family Protopteridae; genus Protopterus; species Protopterus annectens. Next base: position 1,070,294,120 of record NC_056728.1, on the reverse strand, counting down.
ACGCATTTGATATCCTCTGTCTTACTGAAACCTGGCTTAAACCAGGTACCAAAGACAATGGAATTACCCCACCTGGATATAGCATTTTAAGGCAGGATCATCTAAACAAAAAGGGTGGTGGAGTTGCCTTACTCTATAAATCTGAACTGCAGGTATCCTCAATCGACTCCCTGCCTCCCTTCCCTGCAAATGCTGAAATACTCTCCAGCAAATTCCAAATAAATAAAAGCAAAGCCATCTATATAATATGTTCCTATATCCCCCCTGGCAACAACTTAAATACACTTGAAAACATTCTTAGCTGGCTCTCCTGTAACTTTCCTCAGGAAACCATAATACTAGGAGACCTTAACATTGATTGGAACTCCTGCATAACACCAAAACCCACCTATCACCTCAACCTCTTCAATTTTCAACAAACCATAAACTCCCCAACTAGAATTAACAAAACTACCAATAAACAAGCCATCCTGGACTGGATATTAGTCAACAATAATCACCTCTTATATAAAACTGGAACACTCCCAGACAAAATCAGCGACCATCTCCACACCTACATCACTAAACAAAAAAATAACAATCTCAAACAGGCTAGCTATTGTACTATACGTAGCAAAAAAAACTTTAACCTTCCTTCTTTCCGTAATGAACTCAAAGAGTACAACTGGCCAGCTCTAAAACACCTCCCCCTAGATGAAGCTGTTACCTTATTCAACAACATATTTCTCCATATCCTTGACCATCACGTCCCCTTTCGCTTAATTAGAATAGGATCCAAAGCAGCCCCTTGGCTTTCTAAAGAAACCAAGCAAACCATGCTATTAAGGAACAAACTATAGTCAAAATGGAGAACTACAAAAAACCCAACTGACCATCAGAACTTCAAACACCTTAGAAATATGACAAAAAAACTCACCTATCTTGATAAAAAAATTATTACCTTCAATATCAGCAAAATCAAAATCTTAGCCCTAAAAAATTCTGGTCAGGAATCAACAAACTGCTCCATCCAGGGAATACCAAAACACCTACTCCAACTAACCTAGCTCAGACCCCTCCCAACATAATTGTCAATACATTCAACAACTTCTTCTCTGAAACAGTCACCTCACTAGCAAACACCATGGTTCCCCCCACTTCCCTTCAAAAGACCTCTCCTCAAATAAATACCCCCACACTAAAATTTAATGCAGTCTCCACTACCTATATACGTAAATTACTCTCAAAACTTAAACCATGCACTCCATCAGCCGACCAACTACCAGCCGAATATCTACAACTAGCAGCAGCAGAACTAGCATACCCAGTCTCCATCTTAATTAACAGAACAATAACCGAATCTACTATTCCTTCCCTCTGGAAGGTCTCCCACATCATTCCTCTGCATAAAGGAGGAAACACTAATGAGCTTACGGATTTCCATCCCATAGCCCTTCTATCACCACTATCTGAAATTATGGAATGTTGTATACACCAACAACTTTTAAATCATCTCTTACATAATAGCCTACTAGCAGACTCCCAACATGGCTTTAGACCTTTCCATAGCACTTCCACTGCTCTTCTCTCCTTCTCAGACAATATCAACAAAAATTGCAATAACAACCTTTTCTCCTCTGCTTTATTTCTCGACCTCTCTAAAGCCTTTGATATGGCGAACCATCAACATCTGCTAGACACTTTGAAATCTCTCTCACTTGACTCTATGGCATTGCACTGGTTTGACTCTTTCCTGAAGGATAGAAAACAAGCTGTGCTTTGGGCCAGCCATCTATCCTCTCAGCTCCCAGTCACTATCGGTGTCCCTCAATGATCCATCTTAGGTCCCCTTCTTTTCTCCATATTTATCAATAGCCTATCTATTTCACTCCCAACATCCACATGTATTCAGTATGCAGATGATTCAACTCTCATCTGCTCTGCTGGATCTCCAGCTGAACTCCATTCTTCCACCCAAAAGGTCTTTACAGCAGCAGAAAAATGGTTCCAACATATCTGTCTCCTCCTCAATCCCAAAAAAAACAAATTATTACTTTTCTCACCTACCCTTACGTCTGCCCCCTTCTCCTTCTCTACTGTGTCTGACAATGGCACTATCATTACACCTGATTATTCCACTAAACTGCTAGGCTTTACAATAGATAATCAACTGAACTTTGATTGCCACATTGACCTAACCATCAAAGCTGTTAATAAAAAGATAGGTGCCCTCTATAGACTTAAGCCCTTTCTTACACCAACTAGCAGGGTGTCTCTAGCCCAAACTCATCTCATCTCTACATTATTGTATGCATCCCCATCCTTTATCAACCTTTCAAAATCAAACCTTCAGAAACTTGCCACAATCTACCATAGCATTGCCAGATTTGCCACAGGTTCCCCATTTCGTACCCGTCATTGTGTTAATCTCAAAAAACTCGGCTGGCTTGAACTTCAAAATCTAATTCTCCTCCACCAGTTAGTTATCACCTATAAAATTCTCCATTACCCTAATAATACACCAATACTTAATAACATTGTCACCCCTTACAGGAATCTTACTTCCCTCCGCTCAGCAAACAAACTGCTAGTCACTACTCTCAAATCACACAATAAAGCTGGCGACTCCTTGTTTACAAATGTTGTTGGCTCTTACTGGAATAAACTTCCCATAGAACTGACCTCCCTAGGCTCATCAAAACTTTTCAAGAAACAACTAAGGTACCATTTCAAATCCAACTGGCTATGCCCTTGCTCTAATCCTGACTGACTTTAGTGCCTAACTCTCTTTACAGCTCTCTCCATTACTTTCCTCTACTTGTCTCTACTACTTGTATCACTCCTCCTCTGTAGCTCACCTTATATCCACTTAGATATTACTTTTCCTATAACATCTCTTCTCTTTACTCAATACACCTCTGGATCCTGTCATCTACCCTCTCACTTAAACCTACACTTTGCTCCCTGCTGTGCAATTCTATTTCTTAGAACTGGTGCCCTGGCACAAATGTATTATCATAACTGTCAATACTATATAGTATAGACCTTTGTATGTGCTACCTCTTTCTTTCTTTTCAAAATTACTACTCCTGCTTTTCCTAATAATATGGGATTAGGAATTCTACACAGTATTTAGTATTTTAAGTATTATACATTTCTGTAAAAATGATGTAATTTAAGAACTGATATAAAATAATAGTCCAACCAGCTGCCAATGATAGAAATAAGCAATAAGCAAACACCAAAATACCAAAATACGCTGAAACACACCCGTTTAATAGCAAAGCTTTCAGGTACAAACCCTTTATCAATACTCATACAGGTTACAAATAAAATCAAACATTTAAATAGAAGCCAACAAAGCACATGACCAGCAGCCAAAGATCATGTGATGAAAATTTGTGTTTAAAAAATATATATACATAAACTTTAAAATACAATTATTTCAGTACTGAATGTTGTAATTTCACTAATATAGGCTTTAGTGTGACAGCAACATTCAAACCAGGCATCTTGTCAGCTGAAAGTATTAAAATCCATTCAAATTCTTTTAAATCTAATAAATTGTTAATGTCACCCCCCCTCATGGATACACACACTCTATCAATAACGCGAAATCTCAACTTGTGTTGATTGCCACATAAGGATATATGCCTATATAAGTCATTCCTATCATTCCCTCTCCGTATCTCAGACTTATGCTCAATGATACGGTCTTCTGAACCTATTTCAGTCTATTTACATAGAAGGTTGCAGCCTTTATTAGAAAAATGTGATACCATCTTGAAAGATACACCAGATTTTATTAGAAAACTAAGAGTATGGTATAATAATATGGGCAAGGATGTAATGCAGAACAGTAGGCTTTTACTGGTAACTTTAGATATAACGTCCTTGTTTACAGTTATACCTAATGAGTTTGGGATAGAATCAATTTGTGAGTTTTTAAACAACTCTTCTACGTTTGTAACAAGGGATATTGAAACATTATGTTTATTATTAAACCTAGTTTTGAATAATAATATTTTTTTATTTGATAGTCAATTTTATATGCAAAATACTGATGTTGCTATGGGTACGCCCGTAGCTAACACGTATGCAAACTTGGTACTTTCTATATGGGAAAAGAAGTTTGTCATAAATGACACTAGTCCATATGTCAATAATATATTATTTTATCAACGGTTTGTGGACGATTGTTTCCTCATATGGAAAGGTGATGTGGATGATTTGTTACAGTTTGTACACTTTTTGAATGAATCCACTACTTTCTTAAAGTTTAAAATAGAATTTTCTGATGTGTTCATTAATTTCTTAGATCTTAAAATAGGGATACAGGACAACGTAATGTATACCACAGTACATAAAAAAGTGGTAAATGCATGCAGGTATGTTCACTATACCAGCATGCATGCATCACATGTTTTTAATGGTATAGTTAAATCACAATTTAATAGAATATGTAGACTTAACACGAATGATAGTCTCTTCATGTCACAGCTGGATGAAACCATTAATGAATTTAGAAATAGTGGTTATCCAGACAGCTTATTAGAAACAGCTAAAATGGATACTATAAATAATAGGCATTTAGGTTTAAAACCTTTATTTCTTATGGATGAACACCAGAATGAAAATATTGTGGCACATGGAAATCGTGAGACCCTAAGATATGTTACTACTTTTAGTTGTATGACTAGGTTTGTAAGGAACATTATAAAGAAAAATTGGGTTGTTTTATTGGCATCCAGTGAAATTAAATCCATTATTGGTGACAGACCACTTTTTTCTTATAAAAACATGGCAAATTTTAAATGTAAGCTTGGTTACAAGGATTTAAAACATTCAACTGAAGTGAATAATATTAATACATATGGAACTTTAAAATGTCTCAACTGTAGTTGCTGCCCTAATATAATAGATAAAGAAAATAGCTTAGACTTTAAGCATCCGGTAAGTGGGATTATATACAAGTTTAATCTCATGGCAACATGCATTTCAACTAATGTGATATATTTAGCTACATGCACGTCTTGCCAATGTTTTTACGTAGGTAAGACTACGAGAAGATTAAAAGACCGTATCATTGAGCATAAGTCTGAGATACGGAGAGGGAATGATAGGAATGCCTTATACATGCATATATCCTTATGTGGCAATCAACACAAGTTTAGATTTCGCGTTATTGATAGAGTGTGTGTATCCATGAGGGGGGGTGACCTTAACAATTTATTAGATTTAAAAGAATTTGAATGGATTTTAAGACTTTCAGCTGACAAGATGCCTGGTTTGAATGTTGCTGTCACACTAAAGCCTATATTAGTGAAATTACAACATTCAGTACTGAAATAATTGTATTTTAAAGTTTATGTATATATATTTTTTAAACACAAATTTTCATCACATGATCTTTGGCTGCTGGTCATGTGCTTTGTTGGCTTCTATTTAAATGCTTGATTTTATTTGTAACCTGTATGAGTATTGATAAAGGGTTTGTACCTGAAAGCTTTGCTATTAAACGGGTGTGTTTCAGCGTATTTTGGTATTTTGGTGTAATTTAAGAAGTGTACATTTCTGTAAAAATGCTTCTGTATCGTTAATATCCTACATTCAATTAGTTCTTTGATCCTTATAAGTTGTATCTTACAGTAATGTATTTTATGTAATGTACCAGTATATAGTGGAGCTTTTCTCCTCGGGCCTCTGCTGAAAATGGACATGTATCCAGCCAGACTAGCCCGGTCAACAAATGTAAAATAAAATAAAATAAATAAATAAAATAAAAGTAAAGATGCAAGACACACTAACAGCAGGGTAACCTCTGATGAGAACAGCTAGTTTAATGATGCCTGACAAGGTATGTGTTAATGTGCAATTAATGCCCTACAACCCTGGAAGGGCATTAATTACACATTAACACACACCCTAGAGGGCGGTATTGCTCTTAGAGAATGGGGTCTCTGTAAAATTGTTGTGTTTTATTTACTTATTTATATATTTTTTATTACTATATTATTTTTTATGTATTTTTGATGTAAAATAGTTCCTTCACCTATTGTTTCAGAGTTGCTTTAGTATATGTAAATGGTGATAGAGGAAGCATTTTATATCCAAAATATATAATTTTTAAAAATCATACCTTGATATTTGCTTTATTTTGGTCCATTACTGCTAAAATGTATGGTTTCTTGCCAGTCATTGGGAATTGTAGTCACTAAATAATGACATGCATTTGACTTTCAGACTTTATTTCCTTCAGAAAATTCATGTTAACACAAATCTTGTTATTTAACTTCCTTTATAAATTTTATAAGTACATTTAAAATCTATTCCTATTTTGAGCTTTTGTTCCCCCCCAGGCTTTATCCAGATTTCTTGAGCTAAAAGGTTGAGAGGTACACAGACCTCTTATCTGCTGCTGCCAGTGGTCCATCATCTCACTGTCTCTCCTTATACCTCACACACACACACACACACACACACACACACACACACACACACACACACACACACACACACACACACACACACACACTTGCACTTCAGAAGGATGAATGCTAATACAAGTCTTATTAATGAAGACACTTTGTGATTTTTTTTAAGAGGAATATGTTCCTATTTTGAGCCTTTGTTCCCCCCTTTATTTTTGGTTTTATGTAGTTAACTTGATCTAAGAGGTGAGCGATACGTAAACCTCCTGAATGCTGCTGCTGCCAGTGCTTGATTGCTCCCACTCTTCACTCTTGCTAACTCACACATACCTCACTTTCATCTTTCATGCATGCAAACACACATTCACACACAGAGGTAGAAACAAAGACACAAATGGAAACATACATGCACAGAAATATAAACATGCTCAAACACACACACACACACACACACACACACACACACACACACACACACACACACACACACACACACACACACACACACACACACATACACACACCACACAGACGCACACACTTTTTCTGTTATACTTAGTTTTTACACTTGCTAAACAGCAAAAGCACTGCTTAATGGTGTAAAATAATGGGTTGATCGATCTTGCTTTCACTCACATGCACACATACACTCACATACACAGACATAAACACATAAATACACCCACACACTTTTGTTTTTTTTAGTTTTCTTTTTTAAAAAGTATATTTTTCACTCAATAAACAGCAGAAGTGCTGCTTTGTGAGTGTAAAATAATGGCGGATGTTAGTTTTATTTCTGCCCATGCTCAGTGGCGGCTTGATATCATGCTGTGAAGCGGCAGACTCATTTTTCCGTGGGCATTACTTGTGCATTAATTGTTCTCCAGTCAGGATGCTTATGTACATTATTCCCATTCTCTAAAGAAACTGTAAAAACATTCAGTGCTCAGGAATCTGAAGGACTACTTTAACAATATGGGGCACACAGTGCAATTGTAATTCCTCAATCAAAATATGCTCTACCTTCTAGGATTAACAAAACATTCAGATAATTTATTTTTAAACTGTGAACATTTGTGCTCTGTGTTGATCTTTTCAAACTTATAAACAGAGGCATAGAGTAAAAATGACATTCACAATTAAAAACAGTATTAAAAATCCTTTTTGCTACATTGGTTCATCAACTGGCTATCATATTGTAACATAATATGACAGACGACTTAAACCATGTACCTAGGCTGCATCAAGAATGAAGGCAGAGCTGAAATGTGTTGTTACTTAACTCTATATTCATTGCAAACATGTAATGCTGTTTTACTGATCTTGGGGAAGGACTGAGCATCTGTTGCAATTTGTAGACACAGTTTTCATCAATAAAATATGCCATAGAAAATCATGATCAGAAGAGAAAACAACTCCCCATGATGTTAAAAATTCCAAAAAACCTAATGGTAAACTCTTAAGCATTTTATGCAGAAAGTAACAAAGCATGTTGGATCAACTTGTCTCTAAATTAAATATATATACATAAATGATATTTTATTTATTATATTTTGCTTTTGTTTACTGAGTTTGTCCAACTGGGTTTAGTCAAAAACCTATTTTCAGTGGAGGCCAGAACAGGAAAGCTCCATCATATTACAGAACGTTTTCAAACATTCAGAAATATACATGATCAGACATTAAGTAATATGCATTATAGAATGGGCAACCTGTATATCACCATCCTGATTGGAAAACGAACATTCTCCAGCAGGGTGCTAATGTCCAAGTAATGATCACACATAAACAAGTCCGCGTATGCTGCTGTGAAGCTCAGACATTTGAAAAGCATACAGCTACAATTTTTAACATGTGCTAAGCAATGTTTTGCTTTTTAGTGACGGTAAAATTAAAATAAAAGGTCAACTAAATTAAAAAGAAAGTTGTGTGTGAGTATGTGTATATGTCTGCATTTGTGTACAAGTCAGAGTCTGTGTGCTTGCATTCATGTAAGAGATGGAGACAGAGTGAATGAGGGAGAGACAGGGAGAGATTCAGCGCTGACTGCAACAGCCAGTCCATCAGGAGCATCAAGAAAAGGACAAAACATTTATATCCGGCATAACTGAAAAACGTTCATCCTTAGTGTGTTTGATTGTTTGTGTGCGTGTTTGCATGTGTGTGTGTGTGTGTGTGTGTGTGTGTGTGTGTGTGTGTGTGTGAGAGATGAAGAGAGAGAGAGAATGAGAGACAGAGAAGGACAAAAACAGTGCAATAGCACTGGATAAGTCTTAATGTCTAGTATTATTGACTTTAATCTTCATTGACATTCCAGGAGATCACGGGTAATGCCATTCTATGCTGCAAAATCAGGGACCATAAATAGGAGGGGGGGGGGTGCAATGCCCTGCAGTCTATGTTTTTTTTACATGACACATTTGTGGATGTGTTCACTAATCAAGTACATAAATTTGCTGTGTGTGTGTGTGTGTGTGTGTGTGTGTGTGTGTGTGTGTGTGTGTGTGTGTGTGTGTATGTACATTAAATATTTAGATGACTTGTATTTCTGATGTAAAATACTCCAAAAACAATTACATATACTACAGATTTACACATTAGGTAGAGTTATTATTTTACATCCAAAATATATATATATATATATATATATATATATATATATATATATATATATATATAGTTATAAAAGAAAAGAAAAAAAACTAAGAGATAGGCTATTCTCCAAGCACAATAAAGCCCTTCAGTGTGCGTGTTGTGCAAATAATGCCCTTCCATGGGTGTAGAGGTCCAATGCAGCCTGGGCATGCATTATTTACACAATAACATGCAAAACTTTTCGGGCATTATTGCTTACTTAACAATTACATATACATTTGCTAGTTAGATAATAGATTACATTTATACAAAATGGGAGCAACTATTACAGTATAAAAGATACTTATGCATTAACAGATGTTTAACACTGAGCATTTGAAGAGCTGCATTAGTGACTTTGTCATATAGATAATGTGATTAGTGGTTAGAAATTGAAATAAATGGAAGGAAAGGAAGGAACTAGGTAGGACAGAAAATATTAATATTGTAGTTGAGGTAGGGTATAAAGCAGGTTCAGAAACAATTAAATATATGACTAGACCAAGGTTTATATTAGAAGCATAGATGTGGGGGTCTGAGCACCACAAACTATGTATATGGCTGTCAGATACTAGTAACACTGTTCATGTACTGGTACAAACTGGTTGTGGGGCACTGCATTCTGAACAGAGACATGGTTTGACACTGGCAAGCTGAAGATCACTGGCATTTATCTTGGGGATATATAGGAACATATACATTGAAATGATAGGTGAAATTTTGGCTGGGTTTTAAAATAGTTTGCCTTCTTAAATCTAAGATTAAATTTGCAATACTAAATCTATTATTTCAAATTTCTCTAGTATTATGAAAAATGTTTGACTTTGGCAAATTTACTTTAAATATATCTAGGCAGTTGTACTTTTTTGACTTTACTTCTACCACAAAAACTGTTGTCTGGCAATTTTAATATTAGTATCGTGATTTGTGATCTTAGTCAGCTGGTAAGCATAACTTCTATACAAATATTTTGTTTCTTTATGTCTAAAATATGGTGGCAGCACCCTTATTATACTGTGATGCAATTAATCTAATCGGGAATCATATCTGTGCCCACCAAAAGGTTATGTCAGTATTGTGTTTGAGGAGAACCACCACTGAGCAGGGCAATGACCTTTCTTGTAGATACATGCATCATTATGCTATGGGGACAGCATTTTACCCGGTGTTATGCATAAGGAGAATGACAATGATGTTTGCAAAGTGTGGGTGCCATAAAATCTAAACTTAGAATTAATACCATGATAGGGTTTAACTTGCTTGTATTATCTTTTTTTCCTTTGGGTAGTCTTTGACTTGTAAACTTGCTGATGGGGGTCAGTCACCACTGACTTTGATCCCCAAATACTCTCCAGTGTCCTGTTTTTCTTTGTGCCACTGCTTTTGGGGATATCCTGGACAAAACCTTTTATGAGTTAGGTCCTTTCTTTCCAATGAGTGAAACCTCTTACCTATTATGCCACACACTGTGCAGTGACCAGAGAAGAACAGGACCATTGAGGTCATCATACTGTAGCTAACTGCTTCAAAGATAGGGAGGGTGGATTGCTATAGCTTTTTCAGAAATTCTAGGCTACATATAGCATAGGAACTGCACAATGATATGTGATGAAAGAGACAGTCATGCCTTTGCAGAGGCACTGGTTCTACCCCCCCATACTCCCCCCACCAGTAGCAGCATACTACTCCAGCTCATGGCCCACACTAGAAGACCTTTGACCACACACATAGCAGACCCCATTTCATCTCCCAGAAAAATGTGCATAACCTTTCCTTATCACTCCTCTCATAGCCGTCGTTGACGCCTCCATCACCTAGACTAGTTGTCAAATCTGGGGCATCTAGGTCACTTACTTTATACTGTGAAGCTAGCATCACCAGGCCTGCATCATGTACAGCACATTTATCTGCTGTAATAGTAAATGATTTACTTATTTATTTATTTATTTACATTCATTGATTTGAATTGTCCAACTGGGAGGATCACATTTTCAAAGGAGAACTGGGAGAAAAATCTCCAAATGTTTAAACACAATTTAGACATAACTAGACATATGTGCACAAAAGATATTATTAGTTGTGTATGCAGATAAACTGAGAAACACAAGTCACATTGGTTATTTATTAATTGTCTTTTCTTTACCAGGAAAGTCTGACTGGGCACAAGTTCCATTTTCAGCAGATGCCTAGGGAGCATAGCTCCACATAAAATACATATTTACAATGAGCAACAATAACATTAAACATTTTATGCATTACTTTGCAGGTTGTATTGAGACAAACAGTAAAGGCATTTATCATATATTTTAGAATTTATTTTACATAAGTCAAAGACATGTTAACACGTAATACCTGCGTTGATTATGCACATAGGTTCAGTATATGTATATTGATATTAAAGAGGTAGGGTGTTACTAGAGCAGAAACAGAAAAATAGAGGAGCAGGAGGAATGGTATAATTAAAAATAATCAAGAAAATGTAAGTAGAAAATGTTCTGATACAGGAATGGTTGAGATAACAGCAGATAGGCAAGATGAGATGGGTAAAGAGGGGTTATCAGTAGGAGAGGATTACAGATATATGATACTTGAAGCAGCTGTAGTAGGGAGGAGTTAAATTAATATGCTTCATATCAACTTTGTGTTCAAGAATAAACTGGCCCTCTATATGCATACAAATCTAGATGAAATAATATAATTCATGTCTACTTATTAATAAACATTTTGATTTTAGACTCAGCTGAGAACATTGGATATAATATGCAAAGTACATATAGAAATAAGACCATAAGACCCAACTGCGAGATAGTGAGATCATCCAATGTGGAGGAGGGAATGACACTTTAGATGTGCCCCAGCATCCAGGTGGAGTCATGACATATGATTTGTTTTCAGTCTAATATGGGGACTGTTGCAGTAGATAGTAAGTCAGCTGACTATCTTGCTCCCAAGGCCAAATCATTTTCAGGGGGAAAAAAAGCATCCAGTTTGTTTCCCCCAAAATTTCAAGTGATTGAAGTATAGCTACAGAGACTGTCGTTGTAGTGTTGGCCCATTCAAGTAATGGTGCCATCAAATGATAGAAAGTCAGCTACAGTTCCTAAAAAATGTTTATTTAAGCCCAGAGCCTATGGAGGTGCAGATGTACCAAGTGGGTAACAGTGCTATATTGCATTATATATATATATATATATATATATATATATATATATATATATATATGTGTGTGTGTGTGTGTGTGTGTGTGTGTTTGTAACCTTAAGAAGCAGGCACTGTAAATGTTTTTTTAACAAAATATGGGTCAAAGGAGGGTGATAGTGAAGTGGCACAAAGCACAAAGGTTAGTATGGATGACTTAGGAAAGTATTTAACAAAGGTAACAATGTTTCTCAAAAAATGCTATGTGTCTTGAATACACTGTTACTGTTATAGCTAAAAGGGATGCACTTCATTTGGCAGCTCAAACCATACATAAAACAGGACAGGAACTTCAGAACTACTAAAACAATTCAACAGTTTAAGCTCCTGTAATTCTGGAGCTGGAGGCCAAACAAATACAGTTGCTGTAAATAGCTATAAATATTCATCTGGCTAACGGCAGCTTACTCTGTAACTGGTTGTTGTCCACAAGCTTTGAGTCATCATTGGAGGTGGTTTCAGATGTACACTCCCTCCTCCTGCCTGCCAAGCCTGTCAGCAGGCACGTTGACAGAAGAAGATGGAGCCAACTGAAAGCGACTGGGTCAGAGGTCATGGTAAGGGCTTATCGGCTGTACAGAGGATGTTTAGTCATTCGTACACTGCCGGTACTTGGTTTTTTACTATTTATTTAATTTAATTAATATATTTATAAAAAATAAATATAGACAAGCAGATTTATTGTGAATCATGCAGAGTGGCTGGGGGGGGGTATTTTAAAGTATAAAATTATATACATATCACATATAAATATAGATATATGCTCATATAAAGAATTTTATTAATTATGCAAATAAATGCCTGGTAACAGCATGTTGAACTAATAAAACAGGGGTGAAACAGTTAACATTTAATGTTAGAGCATAATTTATGATTGTTGGAATCCGTATGATTTTGCTGCATATGGTTTGCTCCTTTATTTCAGTGTTTTTTTTAGTGCAATACTTATGCAGTTTGAAGTAGGATCTAATTATTTAAGGCACTCTGGGTGTGGGACCCTGAGTAGTGGGGGGCATATGTCCTATAATGTTTTGCTTTAGCATTTTGGATTAATGTGTCACTTGTAGGAGGTGCTTATCTGAATCAGTAGCTGCATCTCGCTTTTGTGGAAAGTTGATTTATTATGGGGGTAAATTCTGGTGTCTCACTACAGGGAATCCAGTTAAATTTTGTTTTTATGTTCTAGTGGTGGTTGTGTGTAGGTTAAATGGTATTTTATAATTATTTGTGTGATGGCATCTTGGGTACAATGATTTTATAATAACGTTGTAATGTTAGTATCAATTTTATTAAGTTGTGGGCATGGCATTTTGAATAACTTGTATATTATTCTTACCTCAGCATTTGATTCTTAGGTTGTACACAGCCTTGGTTTTGGCAGAGTGGTTTGTGAAGGATATGATATGGCACTCCAGAACCCTCACAGCAGCTCAGCTAGTTTTAGTCACAGTGGAAAGAATGAGCAGGGAAACATCATGGGAGTTTTATATTCTAGAACCTCGCAGCAGCACAGCATCTCAGCATCCAATCTTTTTAATATTAATTGGAACTTCATGTGGTTTTACTTTGTCATAATTTCCCCCCTCCTCTTTTTTTTTTTTTGTTTTGTTGGTATTGTTCCCTGTGCTAATCCTTTCTATTTTTCAGGTTCAGCCATGGTATTCTCCATTAAAGCGAGATGATTGCATGGTTGCATCTATTGCAGGAAGCGCAATGCTTGTTAACTGATTGAGAAATGGTAGGGGTGGCTGAGCAGAGTCTGAGTTCCAGGAGGACACCTTTGCTGAATTCAGAGGAGTGCACAGCTGAAGGAGCAGCTCCAACTAAGAAGGCTTGGAAAAAGACCATCAGAGATGCTTCCAGCCAAAGGGTCACCCCTTCCTGCTCATCTGACATATCAACAGAAGCATAAGGAAAATGTCTCTGTTGGATGTACATGGTTTAATATTACTGGTAGGGGTCAGTCTGCTGATAATTGTTTAGATGAGTTTATAATTTCTTTGCTGGAAGAAGGGAGGATTAGGCTGTTTGACTTAGCCTTAAAGAGAAACTTTGTGCCTCTACAGGTTTGAATCCGGGAGAGAGAGTAGGCACTGATGTTGACCAGGTGGTGCAGTTACCTTAACTAACTTGCATCCAAAGAGGTCAGGGGATCAGAGAGGGAGATCCTACCTCATCCAGATGAGTATATCCCACAATTCTTGTTCTCTATGGCTACCCTCAGCTTTACAAGTTCCAGTTTACCTGGCTCTAACATCACAGCACATGTTCCTACCAAGGTGAAAGATAAAATTATAAAAAGGGAGTTTGTGGATATCTTCGATCAAGTGGACAATGAGGGAATTAAACGCATACTGGATGCCAATAATATGTCTAACAAAGACTTAATGGCAGCCTTAGCTGCTATCAGGAAGAAAGTGACAGCCAGGACAAAAGACAGTAACTGGAATAATTGATCTCTGGGATTTATGGCATTTATGGGCATGATCATCGAGAAAGACTTTACCTAAGCATTGCATTTAAAAGCTTATTTTGTAGCCAAAAGGAAAGCCCATGATGTGGAAGGGGGTTTTGTTTGGTTGAATTATGGCCAGGGCTTCAGGAAGCTGAAAGCTATCGATAGTTCCCTCAGGTGGGAGAAAAGGCATCCTGACGTGGCTCAGTTCCGTGATGGACAAGGAGGCAGCTACAGGCATTGATGGAGGGGCTGTTAATCCAAAAGATACAAGGTTTTGTTGGGCATTCAGTCATGGCAAATGTGTCTGGCCCACTTGCAAAGACAGACACCTGTGTTCAGGGTGTGGGAAAGGTCATCCTGCTTCCAGGTGTTGTGGCTTGTTGCTTAGGTTAATGTCAGCCTTTTCTACTTCCCAGACAGACGGAGAGATTGGTAGGGAGCACAACACTTCCTATCATGCCAAGCCACCTTTTCATGAAGACAGGGGCCCCAAATGCACCACAGTGGCTTATTACCCCATTTGTCTAGACAGGTTATCCTGCCTACTGTCATACTACCCAGATCATGTGGCAGCAGCCACCCGTATTAAAGGCTTCTCCAAAGGTTTTCATATTCACTCCACAGCCACATTAGATTCTAAGTTACTTAACAATTTGTCATCAGTTGGAGGATATAAGCACATTGCTGCTAGGCTGATAGAGAAAGAGTGATGAGCTAACAGGTTAATTGACCCCTTTTCTTCCAGTCCATGACTTTGGTTTAAACTACCCGTATTGGACTGGTTCCCAAGAAACAGGAGAGTAAGTTCAGGTTGATTCATCACTTGTCTCACCCAGCTGGGGGTTCAGTCAATGATTTGGACCAGGCGGCTGAGGTCATCATCGGCTATACTAACTCTTGGCTCTGTAAGATGGATATCCCATCTGCTTTCTGTTTTTTTCCCATGAGACACAAAGATTGGCCTTATTTTGCTTTTCAGTTCAACGGGAAAATATTTTTTGACATGGCAATGCCAATGTGGTGTGCTATGCTGTAGCTTGTGCAATATTCAAACTATTTAGCACAGCTTTTCATTGGTTCTGGCAAAAATTAGCCCCCTGCCAATCAGCTGTGCACTACCTAGATGATTTTGTGATAGTGGGGGAGGGTCAGGATGGTGCTTTGGAAAGCATGTCCATTTTCAAGCAGCTTTGCACCAAGTTGGGGGTACTCTTGGCTGATGATAGGTCAGAAGGACCAAGATGAGTCCTGACATTTTTGGGTTTAGAAGTCAACACCACTGATAACTCCTTCAAGGTTCGTCCACCCAAATTTCAACAAGTCTGATATATACTTTGGAGATTTTTGGGTTCCAGCAAGGTTCAAGTAGGAGACATCATGCATTAACATGGATTAATGAACTTTGGCTGTAGGGTGGTTTCTCCAGGAAGAACTTTCCTACAGTCTGCATTTCACTTTTTGAAAAGTAACAGGCCCAAGCACCACCTGGTCCGGATGGCCAGATGGGTTAAGGATGACCTTCGATTATGGTTCACATTCTTGAGCCAGGTCAATGGAGTTTCTTTTTGGCAGTGCCTTTGGACCACTGCCACCAACCTTGAGCTTTTTACTGATGCAGTTGGGGGGGGATCCAGTATGAGGTGTTATTTCTTGGGCAGCTGGCTTGCTGGAACTTGGCCGTAAACCTGGTCCAGGGAGAGGAGGAGAGACATTACGTTTTTAGAAAATTTTCTCATTTGGGTGGCAGTGTAAGTATGGAAGGATAGATTACATGACAAGAGGACTATTTTTCACTCAGATAATATCATAGTGGTTCACGGTCTGAAAAAAATGTTCTTCCAGGTCCAGGTGGGTCCACTCAATCATCAGGCTTTTTTCTGAGTCTAGAGAATAATTTGTCATTTTTGTGTGTTCATGTCCCTGGTCATCTTACTACTATAGGTGATAGTCTCTCCCCCAGTTTAGGTTTGGCAGATTTCACCTCTTGACCAAGCATTTGGATCCAAAGGGCACCCCAGATCCTGTGGGAGTCTGGTTAATTGGAGAAGACTAGCATTATTGGTTTTGACAAATTCTTGGGCCAGCAACACTGGGAAACAATATTTGTCATCCCTCCAGGTTTTCAAGGCATTCTATAGGTCTTTGATCCCTTGTTCCAGGTCATGGGAGTACAGTTGTTGCTGCAATTTTTAGTTGCCAGGTCCACCGAGTGGGATTCGCTTAAAACTCTCAGAGTACACCTTTCAACTTTGAGATGGTTGGAGTATTTTTGGGCCTTTAGGCTGTGTCAGGACTTTGTGTTATGGGGAGGATACTTAAGGTCATTGAGAATATGCGGGGACCTTCCCAGGATTCCAGAAAACCTATTGGAAGACTACTCCTTCCCCTTGTTATTCAAGGTCTTTATAAGACCATGGGTGAATTTCACTTGTTGGTCTCTATAGCTGATTTGTTCACATCTTTGTATTCAGGTGCTTTCCATGCCAATTAACTTCTGCTTTACCTTTGTTGGGAGGATCTTGTCATCCACAAGGAGTTTCTTATGATTTGGTTAAAAAATCCAAGACTGATCAAATTGGTGAAGGACAACAGGTGCATCTAGATAAGGCCAGTGGGCTAGACATTTTCCCTGTGCATTGGGCCAGTTTGCTGTATAATATTACTCCCAGGCTTAGTTTTCATGCGGGCCTCAGGCAGGCCTTTTTTACCATCAGAGATTAATCTATTTCTTTGGAAGGCCTTGGGAGGGAAAGGCATTCACTCACTAGGTTAATCCTTGCATTCCTTCTGGATAGGTCATACCTCAGACTTGGCCATGGAAGGGCACTCTGTGCAGGTCATTAAAAGAATGAGAAGATGGGTCTCTGATACCTTTTTGTTATACATTAGGCATTATTTTTAATTTCTGTTGCACAGAAGGAGGTAATTTGGCTTTTGGGCCATTCTTTTATTCAGAGAGCTTCAGTATGAGTTTGGCCCACCCGGCCGGTCAATCTAGTTCCTTTAATAGAAGCCACTGGACAGTCCATTCCTTTGGTTTTCCCTGCTCTTAGTTGGTTTCAGTTCTGGGACATCTGATATAAGATTACCAATCAAGAAGCGTTGCCCAGAATTGTGATAATTCACCTTAGGGGAAATGATCTGGGTTAAGCCCCTAAGAAAATACTGTTGGCCATAATCCTATCTGATATGGACCACTTGTGGCAGCTGTATCTGAAGGTAGTTTTTTTCTGGTCTACCATCATCCTGATACAGTACTGGAAGAGTGGTAGAAGGTCTGGTGCAATTGAGAGAGCCAGGCATTTTATCAACCACAGAGTCAAGCAGGCTGCAAGCCAAATAGGTTTCCACGTCATTGAGCACAGTGATATTGACAGGCTGGAGCCCAGTTTCTATGATTTGGACAATGTTCATTTGAATAACATGGACTTTGATTTGTTTAATTTGGATATGGTTGTTGCTATTCAGAAGTTTTTCAAAGTTTAACTTGATTCCTTCCATAACCCAGAATTTATTTGTGAGGCCATAGATTTGGGGGGAATGGGTTGTCATGCCAGGTTGGTGGCGGCCTTACAGATTCACTTCCCTTGTGTTCCCTCTGGCTCCTGTTCAGCAGCCTCTGCTCCTCCAGATTTGACCAGTGTCCCCATCAAGGCATATGTGGCTTACAAGTATAAGTTAAATGGGTTTGCCACCAGGTCCAAGGTAGCTTGTCATACACACCTGGTTTCCTCTGAAGTGGCAGCTGGAACAGGTGGGTTTGTGCCAACCGGCTTGAGGTGACAGTTTGATGGCATTTGTTGATATATTGCATATGAATTATTTATGGCATCTCTACTGGTCGTCCTTGACTGTTGTGTAATAAAAGGTCGCAAAGTCAATTTGGTGTGTTTTATGACTCGGCTCAGTGGACAACAGCTGGTTAGTTCAACGAAACAGTTTATTGTCACAACATATCTTAGCATTACAAGAAAAAAAAATCACTGAATCTTGAGGACATTGCATGCAGAATAAAGTTAAGAATAATTGTAATCCATGAACTCTTAAAGAATATTAAATCATTACCAGTTTCTTCTTCTCATCTTCTTTCAGAGTTGGCTAAGGAAACAGCTCCTTCTGCATTATGTTAAATATTTGTGTATAATACACAGACTCAGCACCCCTCTTCCAGGTTAAAGAAAAAAAAACAGGGACATTATTGTTTGCTTTTCTTCTTTATATATTAAGAGCCTGGCTTATTAAATATCACTGAAGAATTTCACATTTCCTTTAAATACGTCCCTGCTATTTTTTTGTCATTATCTGCCTTTCACCATTGTATCCAAAAATATTTAATCACCTCTTAAAACATTACAGCACAAGGGATGGTGATATTTTACATTGGAATTCACTTTTTTGTGGGTGGATCATGTTACATTGTAGAGCCCCATCTGTCACATACATTGTGGTGATGATTGCATCTGCTTACAGAGCTACTAGTAACTGCTGTTACCACTGGAGCAGAACCGCACCAGTGATTACCACATATAGAGTTTTTTTAGTTTTCAGAAGGTGCACTCAATACACATTTAACTTTTTTAATTTTATATACACACACACACACACACACACACACACACACACACACACACACACACACACACACGGATGCATATGTGCACACACACACACACACACACACACACACACACACACACACACACACACACACAAAACATCACATACATATCTATACCTATATTTATCTATCTATATAGATAGTTTGATAGACAGATAGATAGATAGATAGACAGATAGATAGATAGACAGAGATATATGTGTGTGCATGTATATTCAACAAACTAAAAAAGTGTCCATAATTTATAGCCTTTGCTCTTCATTGGTTTTGACTTTGTTTCTGATTTGTGCAAGAAGAGGCTGAAAGTTATGCAATGCATGTGCTATTTTTGTGTCACTGACCATAACAAATAAATATGAACTTATACTTTAAAATGCTAAGAGGCAGTGTGTAAAAGTATGTTTCCAGTTGTATAAAGGGTTTTCAGAAGTAAAGTGAGGCATATCTCCTCATGCGTGAAATCAGAGATGTTAGCCTGTGTGTAAGGAAACCATGTAAAAACAAACCACTCAGCTAAATTCAGTACATAGGCCAATTATATTTAAGATAATAAGTTAAAACTAGGGTGATATTTAAGATTGAGAGTCACCTTTGTGACATTTGTATAAAGAGGTAAGATCACTGGCAGCCACTATTACAGCTGTCAGTACAGCATAAAAAACACTAGCAATATATTGTGCCCACCCCCTGTCAACATGACCTAAGGAAGGGGTGTCCATATCTTAAATATTTCCTTATTCCTTGAACTTTTTATTTCCTGGGATACTACAGTTGATTTGCAAGGGTCTTACTTTTTTTTTTTACTGAAAAGACCAAGACAGAAGTTAAAGCTTTGCACTTATTGACTCAGATCTCACATAATGGCTTAATTTGGGAAACCTGTAATGAGCAAAGCATTTTCCTTGTTTTCATGTTGGGTACACATATTTTAATACTTTTCTTTGCTCGTTTGTTTTTGGTTGTTCTTTAGATTTAATATGGAGGGGAAGGGCTCTACCGGTACAGATGTCTTTATAAGACATTCTGTTGGTTATAGTTTTTCAGATCTCTGCTGAAACTGTTTTGTCCCATCCACCCTCCCTATTTCTGACTTATAGTTTAAATTTGGTGGCTTTTGCAGTTACCTGCCCCACTGTAGATTTGATCTGGGACACTCCACCAGTCCCATCTCTTTACCACGTTCTACCTAATAAACTCCTGCATTTGCTTTTAGTCCTTTTTAATTTAATTGCATTTTTTAAACTGTGTTTGGTCTAATATTGCTACATACTCAAGTGGGCCAGCTTGCACTGCATGTGAATTGTTTTAACTGCTGTTTTAGCTTCTTTTCTGTAAAAAAAATACTGCAAGCCTGTTTCCTACCTTTCCTGTAACTAGTGTTCCAGAAACAGATTTGCTGTATCCAGGACTGTATGTAAGCTTCTGAGCCCCCCAAACTTTTCTGTGTTGGAGGGAAGCCTTCTAGCTTATCAGTGGGAGTGGTAAGCACTAGGTAACCTGTCTACCACATAAGGAGTGGTTCTGACCCAGAAATTTTAGTTATTGGCCGTTTGGGCAATCTTTTCCATCTCTCTCAACTTTCTGATTTGAAAGCCTGTATTTGCACTTGTTTCTGTCCTGTAACTCATCTAGTACAGATACAGATTCTTAGTTTTAGCACTTAAATTTGCTTATTCATGCTCAGCACTTGTTCAGAACTTGTAAGCACTAAATAAGCTACTAATTACTATAGAACTCAACCTTCCTCATTACCTAGAGGAAAACAGGTTTTGTACTTACTTTTCCCGCTTGCTTAGAGAAAAACAGCTCTTGTACTCACTTTCCTCACTTATCTAGAGGAAAATAGTTTTTTATTCAGTTATGTCCAAGGGTCAGCTCCCAGTGTTCTCTCCTGTCTATCTGATAAATCTGAGTATCTTGAGGCAATGTAGAAATTGCCTCATGTGCATAGAAAGCCCTCTCCTCCTACCAACTAACACTACAACCTGTGAGAGATGCACTTATCTAGCCAAACTGGAGGTAAAGCTCTCTCCAATCAAGACTGTACTTGACAGTCAAGAGGAGAAGGTAAACATTTGCACCACATCACACTCATCACATAGTCTCACTAAATCTACACCACCAAAATCCACACATAGTAACACAAAAACATTTGCAGAGCTCTCAATAAAAATCTAAGATACAGAGATCTCCAAAGCAGAAACGCAAGCAACCTCCATCCCCCAACACAACCCAAATGACACATAGCCCACAGACTCAGTGTGCCACTCAACCACAGCCAATAAGGCAAAACAACATACCCAACACACTAGTCAGTGGTGACTCTATAGTCAGGCACACTGATGTCCCACTCACTAGGCTAAACAAGGAGAAGGTTATTGTCAGCTGCCTGTCAGGTGCCAGGATCCACCACATAACCCATGCACTCAGGTCACTCCACAACAAGTACAAATATGACTCTGTCATTGTCCATGTTGGTGTGAATGACCTGAGACGTACCTCCCTGGACTACATGAAAAGAGACATTGAAGAGATCTCTGATCTTGTAGCCCAGGCAGGTATGAGTAAAAACAGGAAAACTCCACAGATGAACACGACCAAGCCAAGCAAAAAATATTGTTGAACTGCCTTTAATAAAGCGTCCCAAATAAATGAACACCTTGATAAAGCCTGGTATTAACCAGGCGAAAGCGCTTGATAGATTCTTGTTGGTATTCGTTTATTTGGGACGCTTTATTAAAGGCAGTTCAACAATATTTTTTGCTTGGCTTGGTCGTGTTCATCTGTGGAGTTTTCCTGTTTTTACCGGTCCTTGGTTTGTGTTGTTTTTTTATTCCAGGCAGGTATGACCCTAGCCCTGAGTAGCATTCTGCCATCGCACAGAATGATACCGCAGTACAAGGACAAAATGATTGACTTCAACAATTGGCTAAGCTTCTGGTTTCATTCTAAGGGGATCCAGTATCTCTCTGCTTGGGATGACATGGTCGACAGACCACGATGCTTTGTCACAGATGGCCTGCACCTGTTGCCCCTGGGTTTCCAGATACTGGCTAAGGCTCTTGCAGCCCCTATAGTGCCTTTTTTAGGCAAGGTTCAAATGACTAATTCACCACCGTAACAGGAACAGGCAAGCAAAAACTGAGAGCAATGCTGCTCAATGCTAGAAGTCTAAATCTCAAAATACACTCACTTGAGGCACTCCTTAAAATGGAGAACATCGATATTTGTGCAGTGACTGAGACCTGGTTCAAGGATCCAGAGAGCACCCCTGCACTACCAGGCTATAACTCATACCACACTTTTCTGCCAAGTAACCTGCACCAAAACACCAAAGGTGGAGGTGTGTCCATATTCATTAAGGATATCCACACCTTCAGGCTAATTGCCCAGCATAATGCATCTGAGGTTATCCAAGTGCAACTAACTTTGGGCAAAACTGCAATCCAAATTGTAGCTTGCTACAGGTCCCCCACCATGCCCCAGGATTCCCACTCCTCTTTTCTTGATGTACTGGAAAATATTAGGGTTCAACTAAACACCCTAATAATGGGAGACTTCAACTATCCCACCATTAACTGGGAAAACTGCTCATGTACCAAATCCTTAGCTCAACGCTTTCTGGAATTCATACACTCCAATGCCCTGGATCAACTTATCCACACCCCCATCAGGGGCAACAATATCCTAGACCTAGTCATTACCAACATGAGTGTTCCACACCTGAAGTCCACTCCTCGTTGGTCCGATCTGACCATAAGCTAATCACCCTTAATATCCACATTCTGCCCCCACCCACCATTAAGGAAACCATGGTAAAAAATTTCTCCAAAGCCAACTTCATGCTTCTTAAGACAGAAGTGGTTAACTTCATGACACCCATGCAGATGGACAATACAGTTACAACTGCTGAATCCTACACAAATGCACTCTATAAGCACTTAACGAGTGCATGGATTCTGCTATCCCAAACAGAACCAAGATGCTATCTTCCAAAAAAAGGGAGCCAATCTGGTAGACCCTGCCATAAACAAACTGTACAACAGAAGAAAGAAACTGTTAAAAAAAAGGGTAAAATCCCATGAGTGGAGGAACTCCCTGGTCAGCCTCAGTAAGAAGCTGAGATCCCTTATAAGATCCTCCAAAGCTAGCTACGAAAACAAAATTGCCACTAATTCTAAGGACAACCACAAAGCATTCTACAGCTATGTCAAGAATCTCGATGGCAACACCCAGATCTACTCTGAGTTACAGCACAATGGCACGAAAATTACAGAACCAACTGATATTGCCAACATCCTGGCAGATAGGTTCAGTGCTAACGTTAACCCCCCCCCACCCCCTAAGGAGCTCATATCTATACAGGAAGAATGCAGAGTCCCTGTAATCACAACTATGTAGGCAAAAGCTGCACTCTCTAAAGCCAAAAACACAGCATCCATGGGACCGGACAACATCCCATGCTGCGTTTTACATGAACTTCAGAACAAACTGGCTCCCCACTTAAGCACCGTGTTCAATAATAGCCTCGCATCAGGCTTTGTGCCCACTGAATGGTGCACAGCAACAGTTATCCCACTCCACAAAGGAGGAGCCACCACTGATCCTAGAAACTATCGCCCTATTAGCCTGACGAGCCTGGTCTGCAAGGCCATGGAACGTATTCTCATGGAACTCATAAACAAAGACATTGGTAACCTCCAATCTCTGGATCTCACCCAGTTCAGGTTTGTGAAAGGCAGATCATGCCTCCTGAACCTGATCGACTTCTTTGAGGCAGTCACCAAAGCTGTAGATGAGGGTAAGGTGGTTCACACAGCCTATTTTAACCTCGCCAAGGCGTTTGACACCATCCCCCATTCTGGAATTATAGCTAAACTCACAAAACTAGGTATAAATCCCTATGTCACAAGATGGGTTGCCAACTGGCTCACTGACAGAACCCACACTGTAAAAGTTGCAGACTCCAAATCTGACCTGAAACCAGTGACAAGTGGAGTACCACAGGGTTCAGTCCTGGGACCTCTCCTGTTTGGTATCTACTTCTCTGAAGTACAGGCTAACACAGAAGGCCTCTGGCTAATGAAGTTCGCAGATGACTGCAAACTAGGAGCCATAGTCGAGTCCCCAAATAATGTGGACATCCTACAGAAGGGCATCACTGAGACAAATGCCTGGTGTCAGAGCCATGGCCTCAAGCTCAATGCCAAAAAGTGCAGTGTCATCCCCTCTGGTAAAAACTCTGTACCCATGAATTACCACATAGGCAGCAATCTACTTAACATCAAATGTGTGATAAAAGACCTTGAGACCCATGTGGACAGTAGTCTCTCCTTTGATAGTTACATCGCCACAGTAGTCAGGAAGTCCTTCTACATGGCACACCTCATCATAAAAGGGTTCTCATCCAGGAAAAAAGAGGTCATTGTTCCCCTCTACTCGACACTCAATGGACCCATTATAGAGTAGTACAATGCCCCTTTTGGAATGTACCTCACAAGACATCTGCGGCAGTTGGAAAGTCACAGAAGTACCTCACAAAGAGGATTACTGGCCTGAAACAAATGCCCTACACTGACCATCTCAAAAAACTCCAGCTTTACTCCGTAGCATATCGCTTACTCCGAGGTGATCTCTGCCTAACATATAAAGCTATGTCAAACCCAGAACTGTTGGACATGCTACACCTAAAGAAATCCCAATCCCTCCTAGCTACATGCTCTAGGGACCTAAACCTTGTCACCACAATAAACAGGACATGCTGGAGGGATAGATTCCTGTCCCAGAGACTTCCCATACTCTGGAACAGGCTACCCATCTATGTCAAGCAAAGTTCTTTATTAGCACTCTTCAAGGAAAATCTTGATGAGTGGATGGGAAATAGGAAATACACTCCAGGGATCACTTCCATGCCTCTGCTTGACAGTGACAAAGGAAAATAACTTTCTTGGGTGGTGTAAGTCAGGGAACCTTGTTGGCTACGCTTACATAGGCCCTTGGGCCGATAGCTTAGTACCTACCTATGAACCTATGAACCTATGTAGTTTGCTTGATGTCAGGAAAAGTAAATAGCTGGGTAATTCTGATGTTATCCATCAAGGCTAGATTTTTTTTATTTCTTCCACATTATTCAAGGGTTATATAGACATGAACAGCTGGTATCAAACTATATTGGCTCATGCCCCAATTGTTTTAAATATAAAGTTATTGTGAAATAAACATTAGAGGAATATTAGAAGTGCATAACACTCTGCAATCATGCCACTCAACAGTCTAGAATTTTGCAGATTTTGCCATATGTTTTGCTGTCCATTATGAAATCTGTGGGGGGGGGGGGGGGATTGGCATATCATTCTGGACTACAATTGCCAAATAATGAAAAACATTTTAGTTTCAGGCTTCATAATCTTAAAAAAGTCAATGCGAATGCACATTCTATTATTCTAGCAACCTTCTAAGCTTATGAGAGCAATATTTAAAATCTGCCCCTAAATTTGGACCTTTGTCCCCCGTATAATTTCTGGCTTTGTCCCTGATTCTAGCTGTAGACATTTGAACAGTATATAAGCAATCCGGTTTCAAGCATGATTGCTCACTGCATTGTGACAAAGAGATTTAAAAACTACAATAGCACTACAGTGATATGAAAACTCCGGTAAACAACACTATAGCAGTCTGGTCGGATATTGCAGCATTCAAACAAAACAGTCTAAGGACATGACTAATGTTAATTAGCCACCTGCTCTGCCATGGAACCATGCACTATGATCAGGCTAGTGCAGCAGAGTGAGAGTACCTATCATGTTACTTTGGAGTGAAGCTATGAGAATGTATCTTTTTACAGGGTACACTCACTGCTATCTATAACAGATGTTGGCATGTTAGTGCAGGTAATTTAATATACATATATATATATATATATATATATATATATGTGTGTATTTGTTTATGTGTGTGTGTGTGTGTGTGTGTGTGTGTGTGTGTGTGTGTGTGTGTGTGTGTGTGTTTGTGTGTGTATGTGCATGTGCCTGTGTGTGTGCACACCCTGGGGAAACAGTTAATTCAGTTGCTCAAAATGCATTAAGTGCTCCATTCAAAAACATGTAAAAGATTTGCTCAAAAGCTATTGCTAAATGTAACTCTTTCATGTCTATGAATCACTTACTATTACTATAGTATTACTTGAGGTCATCAACAAAGTACTAGTAAGCCTACAGTGATAATTTCTTTGCATAGCCCCTCCCAATCATTTTAACAATATCAACATATGAGCATTTGCTATTTTTCTAACATTATAATAAGGCGTGTAAAGAATTATTGCCGGAGTTCAGATGATATTGCACATATTCTTTTCACTAATAGGCGGAAAGTTTTCAAGATATAGAAGATTATGTTTGGGTCTCTGATCATAGCCAACATATTATGCTTTCATGACATAGATGCTAAGAAGTTCAACTCAAGAGCAAAGATCAAGAGGTTAATATTGGCAGCCATGTCAACAACGCATAATACAGGTTATGATCAATGAGAATGTTCAAAAAACATTTCAAAATTATCCAATTAATGTTTCTGGTCCTGAAGCAGTCCAGACTGAAGTTTGCAAGAAATTCTCAGGCTGCCTGGCACCTTATCTAGTGCAAAATATTCAAGTTCTTGCTATTTCAAGTGTAGAAATTGACCCATATTCCTAATCAAAAATAGTCATGATTCCCAAACCTGAAAAATATTCTAAATTCCTGAAAATATAGACATATTGCATTGTTAAATTGTGACTCTAAGATCTGCACATAAATTTAAACTTATTGCATTGGTAAAATGTGGCCATAAGATCTCCGCACAAACCACTTTTTATTTATTTCATAAAAAATTGGTTAGTGTTAATTATATCCCACTATACTCTGGTCAAAGTTATTTAAATATACCTGGCATACAGGGTTGTCTACTTTGTATTTGTATTCAGTCTGGAATAATAAATGGTCTGTTATTAGTCCATGTAAAATCCTTGCTAAATTCAAACAAATATAATTTGACTTTCATTCCCTTCCCCTGTTACACATTACACCAGATAACCAACTTCCTTCTTCTACATATTGGCAAGTTAGAAATGGGAGAAATGGGAGAAACTTAGTAATTCTTATCTTCTTTGTATGTTTGTGTTGCTTGTGCCTGTTTCTTTGGGTTTTATTTTTCTCACCCAATTTAGCCTCCTCCATTGGCATAGAGGGTAAAAGCCCTGAATTTGATTTGTGGCTCAGCCACCTACTGGTGTTGGTATAGGGGAGATTGACAAGGTGTTGCTGGCTTACTTCAACTCAGGGGAAACATGTTGGAGTGCACGCCCAATGAGCAGGTTCCAACATTTGACTCCCAGCTGGAGACCAGATACATCCATAGAATCACTGGCTTCAAGCAGGGCAAGGTTTCCTGAGGGGGTTACATCATTCATGGAAGACAATAACATGTCCCAACCGATGTCTATTTCACATTGGACACTGGGCATTTAACTGGACATGGGTATTTGGATTAGGGTGCATAAAATAAAAAAATTATAGCTGCCTAGATGATCCGTCTTCTCAGAAGACTCTCTGCCAGGTGTAGGTGTAGGGGAAGCAAATAGACCAGCTGACCAAGAGAAGATTTGGCAGGCAGCAGGGGCAAACAAGTTAAAAAAAAGAAAAATAGAAGTGCCTGTTTGTTGCAAACATTTTCAGCACTGCTTGACAAATCATTACATTTGTTTGAAAACAAGAACACCCTAGCAGTGATTACTGAAGGTCTTCTATATATATATGTTATTATTAATTTATGGCACTTTTTAGTTGTTTGGATGAAGGAGCTTGACAATACCCTTACTCTTGTCTGACAAAATACTTCTCTAATACATAATACAATATATGGCTCTTTGAGACAGACCTTAGACTAAGTGGAAGGCTGTCCCAAAGCTTGTCTGCAAAGCTCAAGTTGCATATATCTCCATACTTATTTGTGACTTCCGGGGTTTGTATGAGGCATTCATTAAAATAGTAGAGCACCTAGTGTATAGCAGGATAATGAGCTGTTCAGTGACAGACAATTGGGTGTACAGATTAGTCTATGGGCAAAATATACCTGTGTGGAAGATTAGGACTGTTCATATTCAAGCCATTTTAAGCTATCTAGTGAAAAACAATGGTATATTATTTAAGATAAACTTCAGCAAATCTAGAAATGCTGTTATACCCTAATAAAAGCTTGTGTATTGCTGATCACTGTATATTAGTGAATAAGTGTAATGAGTAAGTGAGTGAAGAAAATAGATACATTGTTGCCATGGTTTGTCTTGCAGTGAGGAGAAGGAATGATTTTTGATCCTGTAACAATGTCCTAGCTTTTGTTTGGTCATAAGTACTAACTCTCAGACATTTACATAAATCTGAGGACTCTGCTACTACTGAATCCCTAAACCATTAATAGTGCAGAAATTAAGGTTGCTAGCTGGTTGAAATATTGCTAACATTATAAATGCTTTTCAAACCATGACTCTACAGCATTAGCTGTACCTGCAGCAGTGCTAGACAAGTACTCTCAGCACATAATATCTCTGGAGCCACAGTCTCAAGGAAATGCATGGGAAAGAATGTGGTGTATGACAGATAATATAAAGGTTAAGGACGGGTGCTTGGTACTGCTAAGCCATGCTCATGTGATAGCTTACAATGGGCATGATCAAAAGTTTGCACATGGCCAAAACTTAAGAGGATGAATCAGACCCTTCCATTTGTGAACAAGCACAGCATCACAATAGCTTCCAGTGGAAGGTTTAAACCAAAAAACAGAAAATATCCAGGTGGCTGCTTGAATGACAGCCTCCTTTATAATAGGCTCTTGTCCTGGTTGGTGGGGGAATTACTGAGCACATTTGCAGGGGGATGGATTGCATGGGGGAATGGAAAGTATAAAGTACTTCAAAGAAAAAGAACTACTAGCCAATTCTTCATTTTGTGCGAGTGAATCTTAAGTGCTGAGTTGGTTTATTAATAACAATTTAGATTTTGTCTGTTGAAATGATAAAAAAAAATTATGTAACTAACTGATGATTTGATGAAGTTCTTCAGCATCTAGCTTTTCTTTCTGTCTAGCTCTACCACCTTTACCATTTTTCCACTAATTACAGAACTGATTAGCTAGCAATACTGATCACTCCAGGTTACACTGTTTACTGCCTCACCGTACACCTCACTCTGACTGTAAAAGTGTCAAACTGTTAGTACTTGCATAGAGAGGTCCAGGAGAACAGTCTGTGCTATTAGGCAAGTTTCTCCACAGAGGTCCAGGGCAGACATGGCACAGTCAAGGCAGTGAAGGTGAACAATAAGGTACATTTGCTCCAGGACTAAAGATCTGAAATATGAGTTTATGGAGAATGAAATTCCTTTCAAACAGAAATAACTGAGAGAATGGCCATAGGAGTAATGTGACTGATCATGCCAAATAGTACTACTGAGGGGCTGTAATCCTTCCTGCCATACCTCCATGCCACAAATGCCATCAGTGTTATATGCTATCTAATTATTAGTTACGCTCCCTGTATGCAAAGCAGGACATTCCATTTTAGTCACTGTCTTGAGGCTGCATTTCAAAGACACCACAAAATCATTTTTCACATTTCATAATTTGAAAAACTTAGTTTATCATTGTGAAACATTAACGTAGAGGTAGCTGTCTAAACAAAGTTCAATGTCCTTATGACAGGAATAGCCCTGAAGTAGTACTATTCTCAATAGGGTGTTATAAAAGACGATTTTATCTCCTTCTTATAGGACACTGAAGCTGGAATGTCCAGTGTTGAGTAAGGGCATAGCTGAAAATGTTGCTGCACTACACGATTGAAATTTACCACTGTCGCATGTGCTAGCAGATTATGGACTTAGAATGATCAGCTGAAAATACTCATGCAGCTTTTGTTTCTGACAGGCATTATTGCACTACAGGTAATTAGAGATTATACAGTGCCTATAAACTTGTAGGTAGATGATAAATCCTGAGGGAAACATAGTATCTCAGTGACTAACATTTATGTTTCACAAATTCAGGGTGTGACTTTCAGTCCTGTCTCCAGGTCACGCTGTCTTTGTTGAGTTTCATGATATCCCTGTCTCTGTTTGAGATTCATCTCACAATCTACTATATGCTGGTGAGTAGTGGTTGATTGGCAGCTGGCTACTGTAAACTATTTATGCAATATAAAATATATACATATATATATATTATATATATATATATATATATATATATATATATATATATATATATATATATAGAGAGAGAGAGAGAGAGAGATACGGGTCTACTTCTAAATTTTGAAGTTTAAAAACTTCAGATTTCTTATGGTTGAGACCATAAGATTGAACTTTTGAAACTTTAAACCATTTAAATGGGATTGTGAAAGTTGTACGTGATTCTGAAAAACATGATGCCCCTTGTCAAGTTTCCTCTGGCATGCAGGCGTAAAATTAGAAACTGAAAAGTGGAGGAAATAAGCATTCTTTGTGACAAAAATAATATCCACTTACACATGTATAAAGTCCAACTATCCTGTGAAAGCTTTTGTCTTTTGTGGCTGTATCTATGGATCAAACTCATGATGTAATATTAAAGAAAGACCTTCACCTGTTTTGAAGTACTATGGAAAATGAAAAATGAGGAAGGATGTATAGGCACAGTGTGGCAAGCTTGCAGGGTCATTCAATATAAGAATGGGGGTGAGATAGAGTAAGGTAGTGGCACACACAAAGATATTCAGAAAGAAAACCAGGTGAAGAGAGTTGTATAGAAACCATGACGGGATACAGGATTTCATTTGGGCTAGATAATGAAAAGAATACTGTTATGAGAAGCATGCCCCAGTAACAGAACAACAAACATTCAAAACTATAAGGGATATCAGTATATGAACTAAAGATGAACTGATAGTAAACCATGAAGCAAAAAACAGTACAAGGTAGAAGCCAGCACAGAGACTCACAAGAATACTTAGCAAAGACATTGAAGTAAACACAGGGAATGAAAAGCATCTTAGTGAAGATTCAGAACTAAGTGAGCGATATAAGCAACAGACTGTAGAGTTCTGAGCCTGTTTCTGTTGAAGCAATGGATACAATTAAAGGTAGACTTAAAGCAAAAGGAATCGGTCAACCAAGAAAAAGTAAAGCAGAAGGTGATTCTTTGAACCACTATTTGCACTGTAAAAACATAGAGAAAAGTGCAGTGCCAGCATTTTTATAGGATGAAGCTTCACCTTTCACTTTGAGGCAGGGTACTGAGACAAATAATCCTCAATTAGTGGACATACAAGTAAGCCATATACAGAATATGACACTTTAAGCAGAGCAAGAGAGAACATAGGTTCATAGGTACGTACTAGGCTATCGGCCCTGGGGCTTATACAAGCCCAGCCAAAAGGTACCCTGGCTTTTGCCACCCAAGAACATTATTTTCCTGTGCCACTGTCAAGCAGAGCCACAGAGGTGATCCCTGGGGTGAATTTCCTATTTCCCATCCAATCATCAAGATTTTTCTTGAAGATTGCTAATGAGGAGCTCTGTTTGACATAGATAGGTAGTTTATTCCAGAGTATGGCAAGTCTCTGGGACAGGAATCTATCCCTCTGACATAAGTAAGTTTGTAGCAGAATTCAGTGAACAATATGTTCCCATTACTTCTTACACCTCTTTTTACTTAAACAATGACGTCTTATATAGAGTAAGTAAAGAGAGAGAGAATACATTCTACATTAGGTACTAAAGCCAAAACACTATAGCACAGCAACAGTAGTAAATCTACCCCAAAGTCACATATTAGGAGGTCACATGGAATGGACAAAGCTAAGACAAGAATAGTGGACAGGCATACCAAAAGAAAAAGGGAAATTCTCTGCTTCTTGCTCACAATGCCAAAAACTGCACCATACTGAAGATATAAAAATCTTGATTTAGAAGCCTATCATGTTTTGCTATAGACATCATGTGGCCATTAGAAAAATTTAGCAATGAGTACATTTTTACATTATTACATATAGCCATAATTGACTTTATTACCAAATTTACATAAGCACTGCAACTATGCAGAGTTGCTGTTAAGGCAATTGGCTGGGTACTCCCACTTTTATTTTTCAAAGTTGGTATCCCTTGTGAGGATATTAGATATTGTTATCTGGGGTCTATATTATAACATCGAAGTTCAAAAACTTTGAATGCTATAATATCGAACACAGTAGAGTGAACGCTTGAAATAGTGAAGCTGCAGAACATGGAATACTTTCCTAGGGAAAGTATTCTGTGGGCCGTTTCTGCAGCTTCACTATTTCCTCAACTGTGGAGCGAAGGTTACAGACCAAATTAAGGTAAGTGTACGAATGAAGGTAAGTGTGCAATTGGGCATGGGTTAGGTGAGTTAGGGTTAGGACGTGGGTTAGGTAATGTACGATTGTCTGGATGTGAGGGTAGGGTGGGGTAGGTGAGTTAGTGTTAGGGAGCGGGTAAGGTGAATGTGCGATAGTTAGGGACCTTAGGGTTAGGGTTGGGTTAAGGTAAGTGGATAGCTAGTGGTGTATGTCTGGTTTAGTGTAGGGTTTCGTGAAGTGTATGTGTGTGGATTATTTATTTTGGTGTGCTTGAGTTGTGTGTATCTTTGTTGGAACAGCAAACTTTTTCCCTGGGAAAACATTTGCTATTTTGACTGTTTGGTTTTCTGGTGTTTCGATTGAATGGGGTCAATATTATAACATCCAATGTTTTTAGACTTCGATATTATAATATAGACCCATTATCTGTGCTAACAGGACTGGCTAAAGTTTTGTAAATAATTGTAAATTACCCTGTGTTACATATGCCAGCATGACTAGCTATACTTTTGTAAATAAGTTTATATCTTGATTATCACTCTGGTTTATGCAGGATGTTTGAATGTCAAACAGTATTCTTCTGGCTGACCAAATGTACACATTCCTTGTAAAGATAATTCTGAATGCATGTTATACTGGAGTCAGTTGACCTACATGTTATGTCATTATGTGCCAGAGCTGAGAGAACAGAATTTTCACAACAGCTATTTATTTTTCAAAGTCTGATATCAGAGAGTAGAATTCTCATAGCAGCTCCCTGTTACTTTTAAAAATCTGCTATAAAAGCAGGTTCTGTGTCAGTTAATGGGCAGTAGTTCAGTTATTCAGTTGTTTTTCAGAGCTGTTCAGCAGTAGTAGTCCAGTTGTGTCCAGAGTAGTTATTCCATTCACTGAGGACAGACAGCCTGGAGTGTGGACATAATTCCTCATCTTGCCTAGCTGACATACGAGTATAATCTTGCCTTGCTGATTTATTTAGATTATATAGGGACAGTTAATCTTCAGATAGTCAGAAAACTACAGCTAGTTAGTTAGAGGTTTTCTAAAATCAATGTGAGGTCTATCCTATAGTATTATTTTCATAGTTCCCGTGTGTGAAACTCTGTTGTTTATTGGAATCAGTTATTCAGTATTTACATGTTTTAAATCCTTTTATTATTAAATATTTTACTACATCTCATTGAAGCTGGTTATTTAGTGAATACTTTTAATAACTTGATAGTGTATATGCCTATTGTGATAACACCAGGGCTACTCTGTAAAACATTACTGCTTGGGTTACATGCTACCATTTGTATCAATATCTATTTGCCCAATTTAATTTACCATCCCTTTTTAAGGATATTGTGGTATTTGATTGGTGGCAGCCATTACCTGTAATTTGGGCAAATGAACACAGCAGGTAAATATGTGCTAGTCTTTCTCAATAGTGTTTATATGTGTGAATATCAGACATTTAAGAGTGAATGTGTCAGATACCTAGAACTGGGACACATTGCTCTTCAGTGGTTAGTGTGAAGACTCATTTAGGGACTTGGAGTGAAGCATATATTCCAGTCCCAGGTTTGGAACCTGTTCCATGTGTACTCTTAGGGAAAATTGTGTATTTTTATCCTCACTTTTAGTGGCACCCATTATAGGAGACAGTGTTGAGGACTGAGACTCCTTAGTTACTGCTCTGGGGCAAAGAAGGCTCATCACATATTGGTGGCAGTGGTGTGGGATTTTAATTGAGCTGTAGTAGTCTGCGAGTAGTTGTCACTGTGGTGTACACTCTTGATAGCCACAAGGTAAGCATATAGAGTTAATTGTTACAACAGTTTCATTCATTTTTAGTCAGTTTAGTCAGGGATAGCAGGCAAAGATTTCAGCATATAATTATAGCAAGCTGACATGGAACCAGTTGGCCAAGTTGTGTGAAGCCAAAGGACTGGTGCATGGCAACCTGATTAAGGAAGCAATGATCTCAGCCTTAGTCGCAGCCACAGAGCAGACCAGTAGCTTGGAGGATATCCGATTTGGCACTGGGGATATGCAGCCTTTCGAGACAAGACAGTTCACCTTTTCCACAGAACTTAAAAATCTATCTGGAGTTAAAAAGACTCAAACTGGAGGCTGAAATAAGGGGGAAGCAGCGTCAGTATGAAAGGGAACTGGAGACCAGGCATTTGGAGACGAAAGCTGAAGAAAATGAGAGACAGAGACAGCATGAAAAAGAGCTTCTAACCCTTTAACAGGGTCATGTAGGTAATGGGGAAGGGAATGACTGAAACCCAGAAGCCATAAAGGTTAGTAAACTTTTTCCATAGTAAAGGGAGGAAGATTACTTTGATAGCTTTATTTATATATTTGAGAGGTTATGTAAACAGTATAATGTTGACTGAGGGCTCTAGGTATGGTGCCTGACCCCCTTACTCCATGGTAGAGCTGTTAATGCAATTGCTAAACTATCTTATATTGATTGTTTAAATTACAATAGTTTAAAACTATGTTTACTTGATTGTTTTAAATTAACCCCTGAAATGTATAGAAAAAAATTGTGAACATAGACACAAGGCAGATGAAAGTGCATGTGCTTACATTGCTGATTTAAGTACTTACTTTCACATGTGGGTGTGTGGGTGTCAGGTTACCACTTTTGAAGGACTGGAAGACCTTCTGGTGAGGGAACAAACTCTCAGCACTTTGCCTGAGGACATGAGGAACTGGTTAGCAGACTGAGAGTGTAACTCTGCAACTGAGTTGGGAGGAAAAGGGGATCACTTCTTGGTAAGCAGAGAACCACTGCATAAGAAAGGGATACCCAGTACTGTACATGGACATAAGAGAACACATGGGGGGCAGCCTAAACCAATCCAACAGGGTTCACCAGTAACAGGGGAAGGTACTAGTTCAAGCCAAAGGTCAGGATCAGGGATTAGATGTTCCAAATGTAATCAGAGGGGCCCTGTAGCATACAGATGTCAATGGATGCAAGTGGAAGAACAAAAGGTGAGGAGCCAGCAAGTGGGAATGATAGAATGCCAGTGGTAAGTTGTCTGAAAACAACAGAGGTGCCAGACTATCACCATAATTTGTATCGTATCTTAGTGGATGGAAGACAGGCCACTACTAAGAGACATACGGTTTCTGATATAAATATTGTGAGGCCTGTAGTGGTTAAGGAGTAGCAGTTCTTGCTTGGGCATTCCACACCAGTCAGAGCTTTGTGTGGGACCTCATTCCAAATATCTTTGGCCAAGGTTCTTCTTGACTGGGAGGATGTAAAAGGGAACAAGTAGGTAGATGTGTTTAAAGATATCCCTGCATATGTGTTAATAGGGAATGATTTTGATAATGTAGTACCTTGTGTGCATGCAGTTACATAGAGTCAAGCTTGGAAACAGGCATGTAGGTCTGGTAGCCTGGTGGAGACCAAGGCAGATTCTATGCCTGAAGCTGGAGCTGGTGATTTGGTTACTTCAGGGAGGGAGCAACCTTGTAGCAGTGAGCCTGAAGATGAACCACAGCTGCTGGTGGGTACTGATATTTCTGTGGACATGGTGACTGCAAGGACAGAGGTGAGTCATAGTATCCGGGTTGACAGTGAAGCACCACTTTCAGAAAATACTAGACTTCTTGTGGAAGGGAAGCTGGGAGAGGTTACAAAGATCGAGTTAAGACAGGCTCAGCTTTCAGATCCTACTTTACAAGGCTTGAGAGAGGTAGCTAAGGAGGCACCTGATGTTCAAATAAAAAGAGAATCAGTATAATGGAACAAAAGGGTTGCTGTACAGGGATTGGACCCCTGAGGGAGGGCTAGAGGGTGAGGTAAGACAGCAGTTGGTAGTGCTCACAGCCTAACATCTGGCACTTCTAGCCATAGCCCATGACATTACTTTTGCAGGTCATATGGGCATAAAGCATACTAAGAGATGCATTATGCAACACTTTTATTGGCCTGGGATTGCAAAGGATGTAACAGGGTAGTCCAGGACCTGTGAACAGTGCCAAAAGATAGGCAAGGCAGGAGACAAGGTCAAGGCTCCATTGATGCAATGCCTTTGCCTGTGATTGAAGAGCCATTTCAGAGGGCAGCTATGGATATTATGGGGCCTCTGAGTAATCCAAGTTCTGCAGGGAAGAAGTATATCCTGGCAGTGACAGATTATGATACTAGATACCCTGAGGCAGTGGTGTTGCCCTCCACTGAGGCAGAGAAAGTGACAATGCTTTGTTAGAAATGTTTAGCATGGTAGGTTTTCTGAGGGAGATACTGACTGACTGAGGTGCCAGTTTTATATATCAGACCTGCTGGCTTGTGTGTGAAAACATTGTGAGATGAAGCATCTAAAAATCACCCCTACCATCCCCAGACTAATGGTCTTGTGGTGAGGTTAAACTCTACATTAAAGAGTATGTATGCTACAGGCATTTGTAGACCAGTTTAAAAGGGAGTGGGACAAATATTTGCTCCATTTGCTATTTACATACAGAGAGGGACCTCGGGAATCTACAGGCTTTTCACCCTTTGAGTTGCTGTATGGGGATAGGCTAAGGGGGCCTTTATATTTGATTTGTGATGAGTGAGAGGGTGAGTGTGAATTCCACAGATTGTCTGCTGTGGTATATGTTCTAAACTTAAAGACAAGGCTTAGGGAGCTAATGGGTTTGGCCCAGAAGAACCTAGCAGTAGCCCAGCATCAGAAAAAAGGTTTGGTATGACAGGGATGCTTGAGCCTGAGTGTATGCTGTGGGACAGCAGGTGATGGTGCTTATTCCTGTCAGACACAATAAACTGCAGGCAACTTTGGGGGGACCCTTTGAAGTGGTAATGAAGGCCCATAATGTCAATTGCATGGTAAACTTGTTAGACAGGAGGCAGAAGGACAAATTGTACTGTGTTAACATAATGAAGCCTCAGCATGTCAGGGAGGTTCTGGGTAGACTGCAAAGGGCAGGGATGACCATTAAGCCCAGTAAGTGTCAGGTAGGTATGGCAGAGGTCTGCTATCTAGGACATAAAGTAGAGAGTTGTAAGATTAGGCCAGAACTTGCAGAACTTGCTAAGGTGGAAGTTATTCAGGCATGGTCTGGTCCTGTCACCAAAAAGCAGGTGAGAGTATTCCTAGGGACAGCAGGGTAGTATGGAAAAATCTGTGCCCAACTATAGTATAATAGTCACATCCCTTACTGACCTAAGAAGACAAAACAAGCCAAATAAGGTATTGTGGATTGTAGCCTGTAAGCAGGCATTCCAAAAGCTTAATAGGGCTTTAGGAGGATCCCCTGTATTAGTCAGTCCAGATTACAGCAATGCCAGTGCAGATGGATTGTCAAAACAAGGTATAGGTTGATGTGTTCTCAGACAACCCCATTTTTCTCAAGCAATGGTTTTCCAGGGTCATTTGAAAATTTAGGTTGAGTCTTCAAAGGGGGATGAAATGTGAGGATATTAAATATTGTGATCTGTACTAGCATGACTGGCTGACATTTTATAAATAATTGTAAATGACCCTGTGTTACATATGCCAGCATGACTAGCTATAATTTTGTAAATAGGTTTATGTCTTTTGATTATCACTCTGATTTAGGCAAGATGTTTGAATGTCAGACAGTGTCCTTCTGTCTGACCAAATGTACACATTCTTTGTAAAGAGAACTCTGAATGTATGTTCTGCCAGAGTCAGCTGACCTACATGTGATGTCATTGTGTGCCAGAGCTGAGACAATAGAATCTTCACAACAGCTGTTTGTTTACTTTGCAAAGTCTGATATCAGAGAGTAGAATTCTCATAGCAGCTTCCTGTTACTTTTAAAAATCTGCTATAAAAGCAGCTTCAGTGTCAGTTAATGGGCAGTAGTTCAGTTTTTCGGTTGTTTTGCAGAGATGTTCAGCAGTAATAGTCCAGTTGTTTCTAGAGTAGTTGTTCCATTCACTGAGGACAGACAGCAGCTTGGAATGTGGACATAATTTCTCATCTTGCCTTGCAAAAGTAAGAGCATAATCTTGCCTTGCTGAGTTATTTAGATTAGATAGGGACAGTTAATCTTCAGATAGCCAGAGGACTACAGCTAGTAAGTTAGAGGTTTTCTAAAATCAATGTGAGATCTGTCCTACAGTGTTATTTTCATATTTCCTGTGTGTGAAAATCTCTTGTTTATTGGAATCAGTTATTCAGTATTTACTTGTTTTAAATCCTTTTATTTATTATTAAATATTTCAGTGCATCTCATCATCACTGGTTATTTAGTGAATACTTCTAATAACTTGAGAGTATATATGCCTATTGTGATAACACCAGAGCCACTCCACAAAGTGTTACTACTTGGGTTACATGCTACCATTTGTATCAATATCTATTTTACCCAATTTAATTGAACACCCCTTTTGAAGGTATTTGACTGGTGGCAGCCCTTACCTTGTAATATGGGCAAAGGAACACAGCAGGTAAATCTGTGTTATTCTTTCCCAAGACTATATATATATATATATATATATATATATATATATATATATATATATGTAAATATCAGACATTTAAGAGTGAGTGTCTCAGATAACTAGAACTGGGACACATTGCTTGGCAGTGGTTGGTGTGGAGACTCATTTGGGGACATGGAGATAAGCATATATTCCAGTATTTTTATCCCTGCTTTTAGTGACTCCTTACCGGAGACAGTGGTAAGAATTGAGACTCCTTAGTTACTGCCTCATGGTAAAGATGGCTCATCACATCCCTAATAAGATGCTTAATGACCAAAGCACTCCCTTTAGGACAAGGGTAGTACATCATTTATGTTACTTTAAAGTCAAGCAGTTCTAGACATACATCTACCATATACATACTAATCGATTGGTAGAGAGGTTCAGTAAAGAATGAAATCTATGTTGATGAAAGTTGTTTATCCAGATGGTAAAAATCAGAACAAGTTGTTATCATACTTACTGTCTGCAATCAAAGAAGTGCCACAGGTTTCAAATGGACTTACCCCACCTCAACCTTTATAAGGCGGGC
Organism: Protopterus annectens; assembly: GCF_019279795.1. Lineage (NCBI taxonomy): Eukaryota > Metazoa > Chordata > Ceratodontiformes > Protopteridae > Protopterus > Protopterus annectens. Next base: position 1,070,254,423 of record NC_056728.1, on the reverse strand, counting down.
ATCTGAGATGGCTACATGCTACTGAAAAAGAAATATGGGAAGAGGAAAAGACACCATTTAAAAGTGTGACAGCTCACTGTTGGATTATAGGAAAGATTAAAGCTGACCGTGCTTGTAATAATGAAACTCATGCAGAGATTCCAGGAAATGCAACAACAGGTCTATAATAAGGATGAGAAATTTAGAGAATTTAATGGCTCCCCATTAAAATGTCTGCACTCAAAATGCTGAGTGCAAAAAAGCTTTTAAAAAAGGCAGAAAACTCAGAGAAGTGGGAATCTCGAAAATTGCTTTTCTCCTTAAAACTTATTTTTGCAGGGGGGGCAAGCCCCCACTGTACCATCCATGTTGGGGGAGCAAGCCCTCCTAAACTTATATATACATATATATATATATATATATATATATATATATATATATATATATATATAGAAATGGCATATTGTACTTGGTATATGGAAGTCCGATCATTTGGCCATTCGGTCTTTATGCTCCATGTTTCAGGACTTGCTGTAGTGGGTCCCAGCATTTCAAATGGTTACCAAATTTAACTCAGGATGGCAGGTACTAGTGCAGCCCATAGAAAAGCAATTTCTGGCCAAATGATAGGGGCAATATAAGGTGATGGAAGAATAAATACCATTGACTATAAGTTTACATAGCCAGAAAACAGAAAGATAGAACATGTAATATATTAATATGTTGAAGCCATGCAAGAAAGCAGATAATTCTGCACAGAGCTAACAAGTAGAGGTTCCTGCAGGATATACTGGGGAACCTCTAACTGAATCAAAACTATAAAAGTCTTATCAAATGTGGAAGATCAGTAAATGACAGAATTTTATTCGGAATTAAAGCAGTGTTCTTGTAAATAGCTGGGAGAACTTAACTAACATAACATAAAATAGAGGCAAAACCCACAGTGAAGGTTAGACTAATACCTTAAAGAGTACCAGAGTAACAGAAATAATCTGTAAATGAATATCAGAAATGCTCACAGTAGTCACAACAGAAGAATACCAAAGTGAATGGGCAGCCCAACAGTGCTATCCCCTGGAAGTATCAGATTCTGCAATGACTTTAGGAAACTGAATACATTTCAAAGTTTGACAGCTATCCCATGCCCAGAATTTAGGAAAGGTGAGATGCTTGCCATTACTAGACTTAATGAAGAAATACTTTCAATTCCCACTTCCTCTTTTGCCAAAGAAAATCAACATTTGTAACATCTAATGGTCTTTTTTAGTACATAATTTTACCATATGACCTATGTGGAGCCCCAGGCATCATTCAGTGGTAGATGGATAAGTTATTAAAACCTTACTTATGATATACTGCTGCTTATGTATATAATAAAGTCATTCAATCAGAGGATTGTGAATATCACTTTCTTAAAGAGTAGTCAGTGTTAAAATCCATAAGACAGACAGGCTTGGCAGTAAATACTAAGAAAAGTAAAATGGGCATGTTGAAAGCTAGCTTATAGCAAGAGGGGTGATGAAAACACAAATAGAAATGCAAGATTACACTGAAATCTGGCATGTACATTTAGGTGAAGGCTTTCCTTGGGCTAATTTTGCAACTTTTGACTACTCTGTGACAGATCTGACAAGTTGAGTACCTCTATCCAATGAGATATTCAGGCAAATAGAGCATTTAATGAATTACAAAGGATCATTCTTCTGACTCTGTATCAGCGGCTCCTAATTTTACTAAATAGTTTACCTTATATTTCTGAATGTCACAGATAGGTTTAGGGACAGTGGGGTCCCAAGGTAAGATGAGGAGCATATTCTGAGTTATATCAGTAGAATGTGTGACAATATTGAAAGGAAATACTCAGCTATTGAATAAGTGTCTATAAACTGTTTTTTTATACTTTGAAATACTATTTGCTAAGCAGGCCCATGAAATTGCTAACAGGTCATGCCCCTTTCTAAAGTTTATATGCAAAAGAATGATAATACCAAGTTGTGCCTTTGGGCACGATCCCTCCAAATCTTTCAGTATACAATGATATTGTAGACCCAGACCAGCAGAAATCAGGAATGGGGGAGTGGAGGACTTGCCCTCCTTTTGGAGCCATGTTGAAGTCCATTTCCAAGGTGTGGCAGGAGATTTGAGAACTTGATCCCCTGCCGGAATCATGTTAAATCCCATTTTTGATCTTCTCTGGGTTAGAATTTGACCAAATGTTTTCATTGACCTATGGTTCACTATGTCATGGTTCAATGAACTTATGCAATTTCGCACACACACACACACACACACACACACACACACACACACACACACACACACACACACACACACACACAAAACACAGACATACACATATGTACATACCTATATATGTATGGAAAAGGCTCACTTATATATGTATGCAAAAGACACAAGGCACATGCCTACTATGAATATTACTACATAATCAGGTGTGCCTTAATGCACTTATAAAATAAGAATCTGTGTTTTGAATTTTACATTTAATGGCTTATGTTTGACAATTATGTGTCTTGTAGTGTATTAAAGTAATGTAGTAAAAAGATAATTCCTCTCGCCGTTTTAACTAATTGGTTGCTGTGCAGGTTTGTACCTTTTTTTACTGTGTAGAATTTCAGTACAGAATTTTCATGGTTGTCATTTAAGGGTCCCTTCGGTCAAAATAATGTGTGTCTTTATATGTTCACTCTTTGAAGCACTTGGTATTTGATCATATAATTACATATAGACAGAGACAGAGATATATGGATACATATAGATAGAAATATGGCTCCCTTTCAGACATTGTAGGGCCATTGCACAGTATCATATATTTACTGCAGTCATCCTAGCTTTTGTAACTGGGATCATGATCATTATCTGTGCTGGAAAAGCTAAGAGTTGCTACTGATGCCACAATCCTTCAGCATCATTGCCAGACTCTTCTCATTATTGATTGTATATTAACAATGAAAGACAAATTCACTTACTTGGTTAATAAATAACTTTGTGAAAAATAAATAAACCTATTTTGTACTAACAACAGAACTCTAACTGTAGCCAACCTCGGTTAGATTGCTAATGACTTCTGTAATTGCCCACCTGTGATCATGTACTGTGAAAGAATGTTTAGTACTGTTTGGATAATACTCAATGAAGCAAGAATGTATCTTTTGGCAAATAATAAAAGGAAGGTTTGATATTCCTCAGAGTCACCCACCACACTTCAAATATCATTTACTGCCCTAAATCAAGGTAATGGACCATGACAATGAAATGGCGTGCTACACTGAAAATTAATAGGATGAAGCTGATGATGGAACTGAAGACTTGGTATCACTAAACACCATTAGCCTTTCCAGTCACAGCAAATTTTAAGAATATTTACTACTTACAGTTACAATTATGTGAAAAGAAAAGAAAAAGCAAGCCCTGAGTCTGTTGCTCATGCAAAGGTTATTCACGTTTCAAATCACTTACTCTATGTATTGTAGGAGAGAGCACAGATCAAAACAGCATCTGATTCTTTTTTTGCACACTAGGTCCACGAAGTTAGATCATGCACAAAGTTAGATGCATTAGGAGGACTTGTATTACAGACCTTTCTTCCATGGTGACTGAGTCAGCAGTGCTGGGAAGTGAAAGTTAATTGAGTGTTAAATTACTTTCTAGGTATCTTGAAACCCATAGTATGTTACTATTATTTGATCAAATGACAGAAGCACCTGTAATAAGTTAAATGTAGCAGATGCAGTTAATGCTACTAAAACAGAGGTTTTCACTCCTTAAAGCCTGACTAGGAGATCTGCAGTACCAGAAAGAATAACAACTTATTGTTCTCAGTAATCAGCATTTCAAAACATTGTGAATATGTGTGTGTGTGTGTGTGTGTGTGTGTGTGTGTGTGTGTGTGTGTGTATGTCCTTGTGTTTATACACATACATGTGTGCTTAAGTACACATGTATGTACACGTGTATGTGTGTAACACTTCTACATATTATAGTTCAGCAGAGGTAAACTGAAAATATTTTGAGCAGTGCTTGTACTGCATATTTAGAAAGGGCAAATCATCTTATGAATTGCTCATGAGACTCTATAACTGGTAACAGCTGAACTGCCTAACAGGTGCTAATTAAGGGAGAATTAAAAGTACCATTCATACTGATGACAATATTTTGTGTGTGTATGTTTGTGTTTGTGTGTGTGTGTGTGTGTGTGTGTATTTGTGAGTGTGTGTGTGTGTATTTGTGTGTGAGTATATATATGTGTATGTTTCTGTGTGTTTATGTGTGAGTATGTGTGTGTGTGTGTGTGTGTGTGTGTGTGTGTGTGTGTGTGTGTGTGTGTCTTTGTGTGTGTGCGTGTGTGCACATGTGTGTGTGTCTGTGTGTGTGTGTGTGTGTGTGTGTGTGTGTATTTGTGTGTGAGTATATATATATATATATATATATATATATATATATATATATATATATATATATATATATGCGTGTGTGTTTGTGTGTATTTGTGTGTGAGTATATATCTGTGTGTGTGTGTTTGTGTGTGTGTGTGTGTGTATGTGCATGTTCTGTACAGCTTTTGTGCAGCTGCAGCTATATCATTATTGACAACATTTTGTAGTAGCAAGACCATACTTTATTTTATCCCTAATGAAATCAGAAGGGCAGCTAGTTTCCTTACATTTTCATGGCTGTGCCTGTCATGCAAGTCACATACTCAAACTGCTTATTTTGTATGAATTTTCTAACTCTTTCGACTACCACACATTTTTTTAGACTTTTTCATTAATGCTTTACATATGTTTGTAAAATGTGATTTGTTACCAATATGGCATGATAGCACTCTGAATATGAAATGATTTGCAATGTGGAACTGGACTAAAAAAAGAGCACTGACAACATTATGAAATAATCTGCACCACTACCCACAGTATAATTCAGTTTGCTTCTTATTTTGAAGGCACTGAAAGGATGTAATAAAAGTCACTATTGAACTTTCTTGAATTAAATAGTTCTGGGCTTTATTTTCCTTGATGTAACTGTTCTTAGTTTGTGATATTCTAGATGTACGTTATTTTGTATAATAGCCTGTCCTTTCAGGGGCTGAACAGTAATTGCTTCAGACATTATCTCAAGGGCCTTTTGTCACCTTTGCATCAGTCACCCTATAATAATATTGTGCATCTAGCTGGGACATTGCTGCAGTAGCTGCTAGAATCTATTATGTGCTGTGACCTTTGAACACTGATGGGTTTAGTTACTATCTGTTGTGTATTTTTACTGGGTATCACATTTTTTTAAATTAGAAATAATCCAACATTTTTGGGTGGCCACGGTGGTGCAGTGGTTAGCATTGTCACCTCACAGCAATAGGTTCTCCGGTCCGATCCTCGGCTGGGGTGCCTTCTGTGTGGAGTCTGCATGTCCTCCCTGTGGTCGGGTGGGTTTGCTCCGGTTTCCTCCCACATCCCAAAGACATGCTGCAGGTGGATTGGACACTCTAATTGGCCCCAGGTGTGAGTGTGGGCATGTGTGTGCCTTCTGTGGAATATTGGGTGCCGGGCTGGCAAATTGACACTGTAAAACTCCACTGCCAATCATGAGCAGACAAGGAGATCCGCTGTAGTGACCCTAACTGGGAAAAGCCAGAAGAAGAAATGCTCCATTTGATCTCAGCTACCTTCTTACCCCATTCTGTACTGCATATAATCAATACTGCATACACTCATAAAACAAAAATGATGTCTTCTTTGTTAAAGTTATGTTATATTTAAGATAATTTGCTATTCCTGTACCATTCACTGAGAGCAGAATTCCAGAGTCATTTATGGCTGACCAGTGAATAATTGCAAATAGTCTGCAGGAATACTTCAACTATACCCACTAGTGAGAGGAGACATACTGGCTGGGTTGCAGCTGTCAAAAAAGGCTGTTTTCCATTTCATTTTCAAAAAAATAAGTACAATTACTTTGGAGATTCCTCCTTCTTCATATTCGATTTAGGACAGTAACTGTAGTCTAGACACATCCGCACCCGCACATAAACATAAAGACACACATGCACATACTTGCACACATGCATGGTCATAGACACACACACACACACACACACACACACACACACACACACACACACACACACACACACACACACACACACACACACAGTCAAGTTAGTCAATTTACAACCGCGGATTCAGACTAGGTTTGACTTCAGTGTTCTCTGCTCTTTCTGGACCATTTCATGCATGAACACTTTGTTTCTCATATCTTACAAAGACTACACAATATGGTAATAAATGTATTAGAAACACATGATCAGACATCTACTACATCATAATGCATACGGTTTTATTATTATGGACTAGTTCTAAAATATTTCAATAAGAAGCAATCATCTACACTGAGATGAGAACATAAAAATGAACAGTCAAGTGGGTTCTGTTTTGTACTAAAGATTTTAGAGTTATTCTCAGTTTTTATAGCTTCAATACACAGACATTCCACTTCCTGGATCTCTGCCATGCTGTATAACAAGCAAACAAAAACAATAATATTGAGAGTTGAGGGGATAAACAGTGGAAAATATAAGCATCTCTGGGATCCTAAGCCGCTAAATTCCATTTCCTGATCTGTTGAAATTTTTTGAACTGTACTCCGTTTTCTGGCTATGATACATCCTGTATCTGAAATCATTTTCTTTCTTGAGATTTTCAGGTGTTTCTTCTTTGGAGATATAGCAACAAAATCCACTTCCAGTTTATCTTTCATGACATTTTAGCTCATTGCAACACTGTATTTAATGTGATTTGAAATGTCACTATTGGTGTTTTTTTCATCTAAACCAAGTAGCTGTTGCGAATGTCAACAAAATAGTGTTTACCTCTCAACTGTTCAGAATTTCACAGAATGTCCAGATATTTACAGCATATTCTTGGTCTATTCCTCATAAAACTTATGGTGTACTGCAAATAACTGAGGACTGAAGTCACTAAATAATGGCAACACATCTATGCTTTGAACTTCATATCTTTTCGGAAAATACATGCCAAAAATTTTGCTATCAACTTTCTAAATTTATAAAAGCAATATTTAAAATCTATCATTGATTTTTGGCCTTTGCCCACCCCCATTATTTCTAACTTTGTCCAGAATTCTTAAACTAAGAGTAGGGAGATCTAAAATGACCACTGACCTATAAACCCTGCAGTTACCTAGCTCTCCAAATACCAATATAAATAACTACTTTTTCTGAAAAAAATGTGATCCAGGAGAAAAATAAAACTTGATTGTCATCAAGACTAACTAATACAACTTAGAAAAACTACCAAAAACTGATACTGAAAAATAGGAAGGTTACCTTTGATACTGCCAAGATTCCTTCACATGTGCTCTGCTGACTGGCTGGCTGACTGAATCACCTGGAGGTCAACTACCTTCTTTCATCACTTAAGCAGCAAAAGAGAAATAATGCTGACTGACTCAGATACCAGTGATTTTTTACAAATATCTTATATATTTTTGTCTACATATATTAAGGTATGACTTATTTTAATATATGAGAGTTTTATGAAATACTGTTTTATTAAGTATATTTATGTTTTAAGTGTATGTGTTTGAATTAGTAGTGCTTGCACCTTTAAACTAAACTGTGTATTAATCATGTGATCCCAAATGAGTGGATTTAAAGGTGTGGTTATGAACTGGTAAATTTCATCTGATGAAATAGTGAATATACGAAAGCGCTTATGTCCTGATTTTTATGTGAATTAAAGACGGATTTATTTTGAAGTACTGCTGTCATCACTGGGTCCATTTGTTTTGTATAAGTATTATATATCCTCTGACTTGCTTACTGTTTTATGACTAACCACCTCTGAGGAAAATTTTTTTTCAGTATGCTCTTGTGTGTACTATATTTTAACAACATAATATTAATAATATAGTAATACCTCTTCTGATATAAAACTAACAACCTATAAAACCTGTGGGTTTATCACCATGAAGCTTCTTGACCAGAAACGAGAAATATACCTGGAAACACTAACTTTTAACCTGACACATTTTGTCTATTGTACTACACTATACTATACTGCCCCTCATTACTTTCCCCATAATTAAAAAAATATGGAGGGCTAGAAGATCAGCAAAAGTTACAATAGGAAGACATGCTATTTGTTATCTGTACTATATATGTTTTTAATATGGGGCTAAAAGCTATCAAAGCACTAGTAATAAGATTTCCACCTAACCATTTCTGCTTTAACTCTTGTTATAACTCTTTATAATCCAATTCCCCAATCTCTTCCAGGCATAGTAGTTTAGTGAATAGGCATAAGTTTGATCAGGAAGAGTTATATGCCAATGTCCTTCCTCTTACATCTACTGTAGCAAATATTCCCAGCACATTCATCCTTTAATGGCCCATAGATATAATAGTAGGTATGTGGTCATTTGATTCTTGGAATGTCAAAGGGATTCAACTTGGAATAAAAAAGAAAACTACTTTTATATTTGATATTCAAATCCAAAGCTAATGTAATCCTCCTACAAGAAACCCACATGCAACCAGAGCAATGGAAACCCACTCAGAAGAAAAAATGGATTAAGAATATCATTGCCTCTGACAAATCCCTAAATAGTTCAGGAGTAGCAATCATTAAAACTAACTTCCAGGGTGAAATTATAAAACACGATATGGATGTGAATGGAAGGTGGTGATATATAACAACTAAACCAGCCTTTCTAGACAAAAATATTCTGATGTTAAATCTATACGTGCATTTTGTAAATCAACACACATTTATAATGTCTATTTTTAAAATACTACTTGACTTCCCCAATCATTACTACATTCTAGGAGGGGACTGAATACAGTCCAAGGCCCTGATATTGACAGACCTAATACCAAATCTAAACACAATACCCATGCCATATCAGCACTCAAGGAACTTAAAAATAACTTATTTTCCAACCCAATAACTCCCTCAAAAATTAATATACCTTCTACTCTATGTGTCATAAGTCTTGGTCCAGACTAGATTTCTTCCTAATTTGCAATGTATTTACTAAATACAAAAATTCCTTTCACACAGAACCCAGATACCTATCAGATCATTTTAAGATTAACCTAACTATTGATTAGGATAACAATCAAACTAACAGCATCTGAATGTATAACTGGGTTCTTACCTAACCTATTAAGGAAAAAATAAATTCTACAAGAAATAGATGCCATACTGGATCAAAATTTAGACAATTTACTCTATAATCACCTACCTATGGATATTTAGTGAGCCTCTAGTAAATCCATAATTACAGGTACCCTTATAAGTAAAGCTTCATATTATAAAAAAAAAAAAAAAAGAAAACTTCTCCAGGAGGAAGCCAATCTTAAAAGTCAAATCATTAAGCTTGAATACCAACTCCAATCATCCTTTAATCAAGAAAATGAAACACAAATAACACAACACCAGCAAAAACTATCCGATCTAAATGCCGAAAACATACCAAGAAATCAGAATTTTAGTGAATTTCTCTGAATGGGCTCACATGCCATCTAAATTCCTGGTGAGGCTTGTTAACCAAAACAAACACTCCCCGAGCATAACATAACTTAGTTACCAAGATACAGTCTATCATCTTTGGAAGTATATACACAAAATCCTATAGCCCATCAAACCTCTCTCATAATAAACAGGACCTAGATGCCTTCTTAAACTACTTAAATTTTCCCAAAATCAGCCCAGACCAACAAAAATGTTATCCTTCCCAATCTTCCAGCAAGAAATTGTTATGACAATTAACAAACTCAAACCCAATAGATCACCAGGTCCAGATGGTCTTATGACCGAATTCTACAAAGCCTACCTACAAAAATTATTTCTCTTTCTTCTTCATCTATTTAATCACATTACTGTCAATGGTGTGATATGCATCTAAATGCATCTGAAATGATTCTTGTACCTAAACCAAACTCTGACCTCAAAACCCCCCTGAAGTATAGTCCTATAGCCCTAATAAATCTTGATATGAAAATATTTGCATCAATACTAGCAAATAGAATTAAACCAATCATCCAAAACATTGTTTACTCTGAACAATCAGGTTTCATAATACACAGACAAACCTTTGATCACACCCTCACCTTGGACACCATGATCAGTCTCTCTACCCATACACACACTCCAATCTGCACCTTAGCTATTGATGCCTCTAAAGCATTTGATAGACTCAATGTAAACTTTTGCTCAATATCTTGCCTCTCTTTAACATACCCAACAACTACATACAAGCTATCAAAACACTATACTCCAAGGCACATACTTACCTACAAGTCAACAAACACCCATCTTCTTGAATTGGCATTGAGAATGGTGCCAGACAAGGTTGTCATGTGCCCCCTATCTTTTTAATCTATACATTGAACCCCTTTTTCTTCTCATTTCTCAGAAAACTTTCCACCATATCCCCAATATCTTTAACACTAAAATTACCCCAGCGGCTTTTGCTGATGATCTAAATCTTTATTACATTCTACCTAATTCAGACCTCTAGAAACTATTATCTGCTATAAAAACATTCTCAACTTTTTCAAATTACAAACTAAACCTAAACAAGACAAATATATTTCCTATTAACTCCCTATGTCAGCTTCCCACGTACTCCTTAGCAGCTGGTATTAAAACTAACCAGTCATTAAAATATCTAGGAATATCCTTCCACCAAGATCCTAAACAATCATATACAAATAATATAATTAAACTCTGGTCAAACATACAACAGGATATTAACAGATGGACAAAACTTCATAGTTTCATAGTTTCATAGTATAGTACTAGGCTATCTGCCCTGGGGCATTTGTAAGCCTAGCCATAGTGATGTGGCTTTTGCCACCCCATGAAATGGTACAACAATTGTACAGAATAAATTTAGAATACTGTGCCTCTGTCTAGTAGTGACACAACGAAGGTCCCCTTATATAATAGAATTAGTTTACTGTGCCCCTGTCTAGCAGTGACACAGATGTGACCCCTGGGGTAAACTTACGATCTCCCATCCACTCATCAAGATTTCTCTTGAAAAGAGTCAGTGAGGGGCTCTGCCTAATACGAACTGGGATCCTGTTCCAAAGCATGGGAAGCCTCTGGGTTATGAATCTATCCCTCCAGCATGTCCTATTCATACTTGTGCCGAGGTTTAAGTCTTTAGCTCTCATGGTCCTGATGGATTTGGATTTTTTGAGGTGGAGCATGTCCATCAGATCCTGATTGGACATGGCCTTGTACATCAGGCAGAGATCACCTCTGAGCAGGCGGTATGCTACTGAATAGAGTTGAAGTTTCTTTAGTCTGGCAGAATAAGACATATGTTGGAGACCCTTGATCCTCTTGGTGAGGTACTTTTGTGGTCTCTATAGCTGTTGCAAATGCCGGGTGAGGTACATACCAAATGGGGCATTGTACTCAATCATGGGTCTGATGAGGGAGGAATATAGGGGTACAATGACATCCTTGGATCTGAATGTGAATCCCTTCTTGATGAGGTGTGCAAGGTAGAATGTTTTTCTAACCACTTTGGCAACGTGGGTGTCAAATGAGAGGTCGCTGTCGACTTGGGTCCCTAGGTCTCTGATTACTTTTTCCGTACTCAGTGGGTTGCTGTCTATGTGATAATTTGTGGGTACTTTGTTTTTCCCAAAGGGGATGACTATACATTTTTTGGCATTTAGTTTAAGGCTGTGACTCCAGCACCAGTTGTCCGTTTCTGTGAGGCCTTTTTGTAGGATGTGTGTGTCTGCTGGTGTATCGACTATGGCGCCTAGTTTGCAGTCATCTGCAAACTTTGTCAGCCACAGCCCTCCCATGTTTGCTTTAACATCTGAGAAATAAATGCCGAACAAGAGGGGTCCCAGGACAGATCCCTGTGGGACACCACTTGTGACTGGCTTTGAGTCTGACATTGCTCCAGCGATTTTAACTTTATGGGTTCTGTCCTTTAGCCAGTTTGCAACCCATCTAGTGACATAAGGGTTTACTTTTAAGCTGTTGAGCTTATCTATGATGCCTGAGTGGGGTATTGTGTCGAAGGCCTTAGCCAAGTCCAGGTATGCTGTATGGACTGCTTTGCCCTCATCAATGGCTCTAGTGACTGTTTCAAAAAAGTCAACCAGGTTTAAAAGGCAGGATCTGCCCTTTACAAAGCCGAACTGGGTGGGGTCAAGTGTCTGTAGGTCCCCTATGTCTTTGTTTATGAGTTCCATAATGATTCTTTCCATAGCTTTGCAGACCAGGCTGGTTAAGCTTATGGGGCGGTAGTTTCCAGGGATTGTAGAGGCACCCCCCTTGTGGAGTGGGACCACTGCTGCTGTACGCCAGTGTTCAGGTACATATCCCGAAGTAAGGCTAAGGTTAAATAGCATTTTTATGTGTGGGTTTAGCTCCTCTTGCAGTTCACATAACACGCAACCCGGGATACCGTCAGGTCCCATTGATGCTGTGTTTTTTGCTTTGTTTAGGGCGGTTCTCACTTGGACATCTGAGATGACAGGGAGATTACATTGAGCTGGGATAAGTATTTCTTCTTTTGGGGGTGAAGGAGGGGAGAAATTTGCACTGAACCTGTCAGCCAGAATGTTGGCAATATCTGTGGGTTCAGTGTATTTTATGTTGTTGTGAACCAACTCTGAGCATATCTGAGGGTTTCCACCCAGGTTTCTAACATAGCTGAAGAAGGCTTTGTGGTTATCTTTAGTGTCCTTAGCGATTTTTCTCTCAAAGTTGGCCTTGGATGTTTTATGAGAGAACGTAGTTTTCTGCTAATGTTGATCAGAGATGTCTTCCCTTCATAGGATTTTGCTCTGACGTGCAGTAGCTTCCTTCTTTTGTTATACAATTTGTTTATGGCTGAAGTCCACCAGACAGGATGCTTACCTTTGGTGGAGAGGGACTTGGATTTGTTTGGGATTGCATGATCCATGCATTCTTGGAGATGTCCATAAAAAGCATTTGTGAAGGATTCGGCATTGTGGGATGTGGTATCCACTGGCACAGTGGGCTTAAAGGATACCATCTCAGTCTTAAGAAGAGTGAAGTCTGCTTTTGAGAAGTTTTTCACGGTGGTCTTTTGTGCTGGGGGTGGAGGTGGGATATGTACATCCAGGGTGATTAGTTTGTGGTCAGATCTCACTAGTGAGGGGTATACTTACGGTGTGGAGCATTTTGTCCCCATGTTTGTGATGATCAGGTCTAGTATATTATCTCCCCTAGTGGGAGAGGTGACTAGTTGTTCCAGTGCATTTGAATTTATGAATTCGAGGAACCTTTGTGCTAGGGTATTAGGGCTAGAATAATGTACCCAATCTATGTTTGGGTAGTTGAAGTCTCCTAGTATGATGGTATTTTGTGATACATTCATATCCTCCAATGTCTTCAGGAAGTTTGAGTGGGGTTCTTGAGATTGGGAGGATGGTCTGTAACATGCTACCAGTTGTATAGCAGTTTTGCCTATGGTTAGTTGCACCTGTATGGTCTCTGATGCTTCATGTGTTGCTACTAACCTGGAGGTGTGGGTGTCCTTGATGAATATGGACACTCCCCCTCCCTTTGTGGTTCGGCCTGGGTTTTGGGGCCGAAAAGCATGCTACGAGGTATAGCCTGGTAGCGCTGGGGTGCTCTCCGGAGCCTTGAACCAGGTTTCAGTTACTGCACAGACGTTGATGTTCTCCATGCTGAGGAGCGCATCAAGTGCCTGCATCTTGAGATTTAGACTTCTGGTGTTGAGCAGCATTACCCTTAGTTTTTTTCCATTTTTGTTTTCTAAGGAGGTGGGTTTGTCTTTTGAGCCTTGCCTAAAAAAGGCACTATGGGGGTGGCAAGAGCCTTAGCCAATATCCGGAAGCCCAGTGGTGACAGGTGTAAGCCATCCCTTCCGAAGCAGCATGACTTGTCCAACATGTCATCCCAGGCAGACAGATATTGGATCCCCTTAGAATGACACCAGTACTTGAGCCAATTGTTAAAGCTGATCATCTTGTCTTTGTATTGTGGTATCATTCTTGGTGAGGGCAGGATGCTGCTCAGGGTCAGGGTCATACCAGCCTGGGCTACATAATCGGAGAGCTCCTCTATGTCTCTTTTCATGTAGTCCAGGGAGGTACGTCTCAGGTCATTCACACCAGCATGGACAATGACGGAGTCATATTTGTACTTGCTTTGGAGTGACCTGAGTGCGTGTGTTATGTGGCGAATCCTAGCTCCCGATAGACAGCTCACAGTCACCTTCTCCTTGTTCAGCCTGGTCAGGGGGACATCAGTGTGTCTGACTATAGAGTCACCTATTACTAGTGTATCAGGCAAGGTGTTTGGCCTTAAGGGTTGTGATTGGTTGACACACTGATTTATTGAAGTATGTGTTGCATGTGTTTTGTTTTGAGGTGGTGGATTTTTGGATGTCTGCTTTGGGAGCCTCTGTTGTTTTGGTAAGTTTTTTATTAGAGCCTCCGAGTATGTCTTTGTGTTTTTATGTGTTTGGTTTGCAGTTGTGGTCAGTATATGTGGGACTGGGATTGTTGTGTGTGTGGTTGCCATCTCCTCCTGTCTGGTCATGCCAGCCCTAAGTTGAGAGAGTTCAGCCTCCACTTTGGCTATATAGTTGCATCTCTCACATGTATTTGTGTTTGTTGGGAGGAGGAGTTGGTTGTCTGTGTACATGAGACAATTGTAGCATTGTCTCAAGATACCCAGATTGACCAGCTGAATTGGAGACGACGCCAGTAATCTACCACTCGACATGCTAGAACAGTATAAGGGAGTGCTGTACCTTTAAGGGAAGTAGAAATTCACAGGGGTGGTAAGTAGATGTAGTGCTTTACTTAGTACAAGAGTGCTTACTTAGTAGAGAAGTATTGAGAACAAGTGCTAGGCTTATAATATAGTGAGTAGTCTGGTTATACTAAGAGTAGAGCTTCCTTAAGGGAAAATTTGAAGAGCAGACTTGGCGGAGCCAGAAAAAGTTTAACCTTGTTTAACCGGCGCTGCGCTATGCGCACAACCGCTCAAAGCCGTGCAAATGCGGATTTTAAACAGTGAACTACAAAAGAGCTAGAAATGGTCCAAAACAACCAATTACTACAGCTTCTTGTGCTGAGGTCACTTCCTACAGGGACAGGTAGGCTGCTCAAGGCTCCCCACTCCCACTGGTGAGCAAAGAAACTTCCTTCTATCCAAGTAAGGTAATGGACAACACAGGAACTACACCACAGCCCAGAATACAGCAATGCCTGTAAACTGGTCTAAACTAGTCGAGGAAGGTGGGAAAACAAGGATTATTTTTTTGTTTTTTTAGTAGAAACACACAGAAAATGCAGAAACAGTGATAAATTAGTTACACAGGCTAGCACACTTTAGTGGGCAGCCTCCACAGTTAAATTAAACAAACAAACAACAAACGTTCGATCAAATTTGACTAAAATGTAACTTTAAGTGCAGATTTTAAAATAATGCAGCAAACAGTTAAAAATCAGTTCAAGCTAGTTCAGGGTAAGCTACAGAAGCTATTCCAAGTGAAAAAAAAGCAAAGATACTTAAATCCAGAAAGTAGTCGCTTTTCTGAGTTCCCTGCTGCTAGGACCACTCTGCAGACCCACGAGGAGCTTGTCTGAGTAGTATAGCCAGAAAAAAACACCCAGAGGCAGATTTTAAACAGTGAACTACAAAAGAGCTAGAAATGGACCAAAACAACCAATTACTACAGCTTCTTGTGCTGAGGTCACTTCCTACAGGGACAGGTAGGCTGCTCAAGGCTCCCCACTCCCACTGGTGAACAAAGAAACTTCCTTCTATCCAAGTAAGGTAATGGACAACACAGGAACTACACCACAGCCCAGAATACAGCAATGCCTGTAAACTGGTCTAAACTAGTCAAGGAAGGCGGGAAAACAAGGATTATTTTTTTGTTTTTTTAGTAGAAACACACAGAAAATGCAGAAACAGTGATAAATTAGTTACACAGGCTAGCACACTTTAGTGGGCAGCCTCAAAAGTTAAATTAAACAAACAAACAACAAACTTTCGATCAAATTCGACTAAAATGTAACTTTAAGTGCAGATTTTAAAATAATGCAGCAAACAGTTAAAAAACAGTTCAAGCTAGTTCAGGGTAAGCTACAGAAGCTATTCCAAGTGAAAAAAAAGCAAAGATACTTAAATCCAGAAAGTAGTCACTTTTCTGAGTTCCCTGCTGCTAGGACCACTCTGCAGACCCACGAGGAGCTTGTCTGAGTAGTATAGCCAGAAAAAAAATGCCCAGAGGCGGATTTTAAACAGTGAACTACAAAAGAGCTAGAAATGGTCCAAAACAACCAATTACTACAGCTTCTTGTGCTGAGGTCACTTCCTACAGGGACAGGTAGGCTGCTCAAGGCTCCCCACTCCCACTGGTGAGCAAAGAAACTTCCTTCTATCCAAGTAAGGTAACGGGCAACACAGGAACTACACCACAGCTCAGAATACAACAATGCCTGTAAAGTGGTCTAAACTAGTCGAGGAAGGCGGGAAAACAAGGATTTGTTTTTGTTTTTTTTTTTGGTAGAAACACACAGAAAATGCAGGAACAGTGATAAATTAGTTACACAGGCTAGCACACTTTAGTGGGCAGCCTCCACAGTTAAATTAAACAAACAAACAACAAACTTTGGATCAAATTCGACTAAAATGTAACTTTAAGTGCAGATTTTAAAATAATGCAGCAAACAGTTAAAAAACAGTTCAAGCTAGTTCAGGGTAAGCTACAGAAGCTATTCCAAGTGAAAAAAAAGCAAAGATACTTAAATCCAGAAAGTAGTCACTTTTCTGAGTTCCCTGCTGCTAGGACCACTCTGCAGACCCACGAGGAGCTTGTCTGAGTAGTATAGCTGGAAAAAAATGCCCAGAGGTGGATTTTAAACAGTGAACTACAAAAGAGCTAGAAATGGTCCAAAACAACCAATTACTACAGCTTCTTGTGCTGAGGTCACTTCCTACAGGGACAGGTAGGCTGCTCAAGGCTCCCCACTCCAACTGGTGAGCAAAGAAACTTCCTTCTATCCAAGTAAGGTAATGGACAACACAGGAACTACACCACAGCCCAGAATACAGCAATGCCTGTAAACTGGTCTAAACTATTCGAGGAAGGCGTGAGAACAAGGATTATTTTTTTGTTTTTTTGTTTTTTTGGTAGAAACACACAGAAAATGCAGGAACAGTGATAAATTAGTTACACAGGCTAGCTCACTTTAGTGGGCAGCCTGCACAGTTAAATTAAACAAACAAACAACAAACTTTCGATCAAATTAAACTAAAATGTAACTTTAAGTGCAGATTTTAAAATAATGCAGCAAACAGTTAAAAAACAGTTCAAGCTAGTTCAGGGTATGCTACAGAAGCTATTCCAAGTGAAAAAAAAGCAAAGATACTTAAATCCAGAAAGTAGTCACTTTTCTGAGTTCCCTGCTGCTAGGACCACTCTGCAGACCCACGAGGAGCTTGTCTGAGTAGTATAGCGAGAAAAAAACACCCAGAGGCGGATTTTAAACAGTGAACTACAAAAGAGCTAGAAATGGTCCAAAACAATCAAGTACTACAGCTTCTTGTGCTGAGGTCACTTCCTACAGGGACAGGTAGGCTGCTCAAGGCTCCTCACTCCCACTGGTGTGCAAAGAATCTTCCTTCTATCCAAGTAAGGTAACGGACAACACAGGAACTACACCACAGCCCAGAATACAGCAATGCCTGTAAACTGGTCTAAACTAGTCGAGGAAGGCGGGAAAACAAGGATTATTTCCATTCCTTGCTAAAATCGCCACAATCAAAATGAATCTTCTACCTAGATTTCTATATATTTTTAATGCCTCCAATACCATTATCAACCTAAAATTCTTCAAAACAATCCACTCCAGTATTTCCAAATTTATTTGGGCTCCCAAATCAATCAGAATCAGTTTTAATAAACTTACTACCATAAAGACTATGGAGGGTTAGTGCTGACGGACTTTAAACTATACTACAATATCATAAACTGTAACAGACTAATAAGAATAGCTGGCCACACCCCATCACCACAACAATGGTCTCCAACCTGGGTCAAGCTATTAGACAAATATATCAAAACACTATGCATGAACCCCAGAGTCCTCCCTTTCCTTTATAACAAGAATTTAAAAAATCTTAAAATTCACCCAGTCATTAAACATAAAATCACTATCATACAAAAGATTTTCAAATCATTAGACCTATATTATGCATTCACTTCCCTACAACCAATCCACCTTAACCCAAATCTCAGAATGAATGACAATACAATTAACCTAAACAGTTATCCCCTCCTCAAGAAACTAACCATCTCTGGTATATTTCCCTTCAAGAACAATACTATCACTGTAATGAGAACTCAATTAAAGCTCCCTAAAAGTTATACTTCTCATTTTAAGACAAATTTGAGACCTTAGCCGATATATCATAGACAATCCTGATATCAACGCAAATGACATTCAAACCTGTAAAACCATATGGAACCTCAATTCGCAAACAAAAAAATGCTATCTGACTCCTACAAACTTATTCTATCAATCAAAATGCAAAAATATGTTATTTTTCTAGTTACTGGAAGGAAATCAATCCTTCAATCACAAACAATCACATATATCAAGCGATGCTTACTTCCAAACTTATTCCCCTTAAAAAATTAAATATACACAGATCATGATACTTCATAATACCTATGTTATGCCAATCATTCTAAATAAAATATACCCAACCACCTCTCCATTCTGCTCCTACTGTGATAATCACATCTTCTGGAGCTGCAAGTGCAAGCTATGGTGCTCACTTAGAGTCCAACTAGAAAAAATGGGCTATGAAAAATCAACCTTGTCTTGGAAGCTAGCTCTCCTACATATTACTCTAGCTGGCCTGAATAAACTTCAAACAAGTATATTAATAACACTAGTTTCATTACTTAAATACTACATTACATTACATTGGAAGGATAGAGCATCACTCACCTGGGAGGGTTTCAAACAAGTAAGTACCAAACACCTACTAGCTTACAAATATTTAACCTACACTCAGAAATCCCATACCCACTTTTACAGAATTTTGGAAATCCCTTTTTGAATATATTCTAGTTTGAAGTTGGCATATATAATTAACGATGGACTTTTGGCATATGTGTAAATAGTTTTCACTATTTTACTTTTATGTGTTATTATTCAGCAATGTATTCACTGGTCATTTATTACCTGTCAGTTATTAATGTTATGTTCAATGCATCTGTTTTCATAAAAAAAAAAGAAATAAAAGATTTTACACAAAAAAAAAATTCTTAAACTAAGAGTTATGAGGTATGTGTTAAAGCCAGCTAAGTACATAATGCAAAAGAAGTAATCTTACATTTGCATCTGCATTTAATGTCAATATATAACATCTGAACTCATAAGAGCAACATGTGGGTAAAGACTAATACAAATAATTTAAGGAGGCAAAAAGATTTGATTGGAAAAAGGCAAATGGAGTTTATTGTGAAGCAGTGTAAAGTATTTCATCTGGGGTCCTAAAACTCCAAGGTGGAACAGTTGCTGGATGGCATTAGCCTGAAGAGTACAAACAAGATAGGGATATCAGAATAATAGTGACTGCAAAAATGAACCAGTATGCAAAAACTGAGAAGGCTGTGTTCAACTCCAGTAAGGTGCTAGCATATATCCAGTGAGTGATTGTCTAAGGAAGTAGAGATGAAATCTACTTCCAGTGTACAGGTCTCTTGTCAGAACACAGCTAGAGTACTGTGTACAATTTTGTTCTCTTACAGAATGAAGGCTATTAATACTTCTCAATCTCTTAGGACAAGAAATTCAGACAAAGACAACATTAACAAGGAGACAAAACCCAAATACAGGGACAGATTTTTAAATACTGTTGTTATAAACTGAGCTGCTAGAATAGCAGGTTTTGCATTTGCATGAGGCAAAAATGTGGACATTCTGCAAAATTCTGTATATTTGTGAGGTAAAAGATTTGAAAAGGTTGTAACTAGGCCTAATGAAAAAGGTTATATGGACAGGAGGAATTAAAATGTTCGTAGTAGAAAAACGAAGGAAAATAGAAGACAAAGTGTGGTTATATGAAGTAATGAGGGAGCAGAATTGCATAACAAAATTAAAAATGAAATACAAGGAACACCAGGACCTACTGCATAGAGGAATTAATCCCAGACTACAGCTGGGAAAAGGGGAAGAATCTCTGACAAGTGCACCACCACTCACACAATGCTACATATTGCTGTGAAAGCAACTGCAACATTAAATTTTCTATCCACAACCACTCTTTCACCAATGTTTCAACTACGTGTAAGTAAGCTTTTTCTGTTGATAGTTAAAATTCCATACTGGATTGTATGGTAGTGTGTCTCTGTGCACATGTTTGTGTATGCATGTAAAATTCTTCCTCCAAGTTAAATAGCAAATAATAATTAAATATCACCCTTCTTACTTTCAAAAGCTGAATTAACTGATCTCAAACTCATCACTAATCCCAACTAGTTATACTTTCCATCTTAATTTTCGGCAATTTAATTATTTAATGTTACCCTTGAAGCCATATTGGGACAATGCCATTATGGCAGAGGAAAGGATAGTCCATTTCTGCAGGTGAATAAATCAATCAGATTTAGGGTAATTCTAGTGATAACAAGTGAGACCCTTTACAGCCAAGCACTCACATAATGTATATTTCACAAAAAAAAAATTGGGCCTATAATATTAATTTGGTTACTTTCATACCTAAGATCAAACAAAGCATTCTAGCTAGTTGGGTGAATTTCTCCATTAGTACTACTTTTAGCGATGTGTATTTGTCAACAACATGTGCAACACATTAGATTAACTATATTAATTTTTAAGTGATTTGACAGGATTTTGCTTACTGATTAAGATTTCTACTTCACATTTATTTATGCGTTTGTTGACCAGGTTAGTCCCACTAGGCCAGTGGCCTCTTTTGAGGGAGTCTAATGTTAGCATTCATACTAACCAGGGGAAATACAGCCATAGCACTACCCCCTACTCTTTCTTCAGTAAGTGCCATGAGTTCCTTCACAACCACCTGAGCTATCACCAACTCAGAGAGATAAGGCCTCAGTTTAATCACATGACCTTTAGAATAACATGCTCAAGACTAAGGACACATTCCCCAACCAACCATGTTTAATTATATTTTTCATAAATTTAATTTGTGAGAGGTGCTGCCACCATTTAAGCATTCTCTTTTAATAATTTCTAGATGGAGAGTTAGGGTAGTCATCAGCCCCCTCCTTTAGAAACAGAACTAGCACTTAGGTTATAATATTTTAAATACTAGAGTGCCATTTTACATTAAACTTCTTATTTAAATTAATTTGGTTCCTTTGTATTTTAACAATTTGTTTTTAGATTACTTCACTTTTCATCAATGATCATAATATGAAAATAATGAATGAATAATGCATAATAATAATAATAATAATAATAATAACTGAGGGAAGTTGGACATGACAAAATCAATATAATTCATCATGTGTTGTATGAACATTTTAAACTACACAGATTATTCATGGATGGTGGGCTATACTGAATTTGCTGAATGGCTTGCCCACCACATCAAACAGTAACTTCAGGAAATGTTTACTTGCAATCTCCAGATCATGGTTTTCCGCATCTGGGATGGAATCTTCAATATATTTCAAGGCCTCAATACAGCACACATTAGAAGGAGATGTACAAAAAGCTTTCCATTTTCTATGCATCTTAATTGTACTTCTCTTCAAATGATCAGCATTACCTGATTACATAACCAAGTTATCCCATCCAGAGATTTTTTGGTTCCTCCTGCAAACTTGGTAGATCTAAGCTAAGTTGTTATACTAAACAGGAACATGTGATAAAGATGATGTTACTTAATGTGAGGAATTTGAATAATAACATGATCAAAGATGAAACAATTATTTGTAGAGGACTTTATGTACTATCACATATGGTTTCATGGTACAGCCAGTATGCCAATGAAAATAGTTACAATGCATACAAGAACAGGAAGAGGAGATAGAGATATTTCTGTTTAAGTTATGGATTACCTACAGCTGTATTTTCATCTAGCAAAGTGAAAGTTCTGAAATCATACATCTAACATAAATAAACTAAATTGAGAATTGCTTAGGTGGTCTACAGCACCTTCCTTTTCTGTAACCAAATATTAGGAATTCCTATTTATTCCAATTAATTTAACCACTGCTCCTGAAACTGTTATTATGGGAGAGACTCTTAAGTGTTATAATACATACTGGGAGCTATAGAATGAATTCCACTGTTGCACTAGTGCATAAAACCTGGACTAACAAAACAAAAAATGCTGCTCTGTGTAATTCAGTTGCTGTTCCTGCAGTGATATTACAGGTTGGATTGCAACTATTGGCTGAATAAGGCTTGCACAGACATAGCTGCTGATGGCAGCTACAAGTAACAGTGCATAACTGTTCATTATGTACTGAATTTTTCTCAATGGATGAATGAAA